>NC_142684.1:123928181-124231212 GCF_056320005.1 Nelumbo lutea
GCAAAGGTCTCTTGAGAGCATAGTTGTCAAGGCGACACCTAGGCGACAAGGCGCCCTTTGAGGCTCGCCTCGCTTAATCACCAAGCAATTTTCTACTTCCTACTATAAAATACTGTTTTATTCATTCTTTTCTGAGATTATAATTATAAAATAGACATTATTAAACTAAAATAGTCATTTTGTGTGTTTATATACTAATTTCTTTTTATTATTTTCTTATTTATTAGGGTTTAATCAACACAAGCATTGCTAAATGCTGTATTGAACCCTCAAAGACTTAAAAACCTGAACCAATAAGGAAGAACTTAAAATTTTATCTAATCAGCACATATTCCTCTTCCATATATTCTTCTTCTTCTTCTTCTACCAATACTTTTTATTTTCTTCTTTTCCTATAACAAAAATAAGGGTTCAGCCCCTATATTTTTTGAATTTTATTTTCCTTCTTCATTTTCTTCTCATGAATTTGTTGATTTTCTATACTTTAATATGAAATTTATACTTTTCTTATGAAAATCACGAATAATTATTAAAGAAATATGGTTATGGTACCTAGGGAATTACCCTAGGATCTATTTTTTTAACATAAAAAATCCATCGCCTAGGTGACGCCTAGGCGACTAGGCGACAAGGCGCCCCTTAGTCACCTAGCCTCACCTTGGCACCTTGAAAACTATGCTTGATAGTCAATCCCATATGTTTGGGCGTATCCTTTTGCCACCAACCTAGCTTTGTATCTTTCAATTGATCCATCAGCCCGATGTTTAATGGTATACACCCACTTGCAACCCACTAGGACTTTGCCTTCAAGAAGAGGAACAAGCTCCCAAGTGTGGTTTTTTTAGAGAGCCTCTATCTCTTGGTTCATAGCATCCTTCCACTGAGGTGATTGAACTGCATCTAAAACATTACGAGGAACAGAAACAAAGGAGATAGCAGTAACATAGGCATGATAGGAGGGTGAAAGAGCATCATAAGAAACACAGTTAGTGATGGGGTAGGCAGTGCATTTCCTTTTTCCTTTTCTAACTGCAATGGAAGGCCAAGGTCAGATTGTGAGACATCATGCTCAATAACAATAGGAGAAGGAAGATCAGGGTTCTTTCAGAGTTACCTGGAATCGAGTGATTCGATTGTTGTGGACATTCAGCCTCAAGAGTATCCTTCCTTCTATGCCTTATAAACCATTGTTGCCAAGATCGCTAGAGAGGAACAGGAGGAGGAGGAGGAAGAGGAGCAGGAATACTGTTACTACAAGGGGAAGACGAACTAGGAATGTCCATAAAGGTAGGAATAGAAAAACAGAAAGGAGTTCGATCTTCACAAACACCCTCCCCCTGAAGAGAAGGACGAGTGGAATGAAAATATGGAGTAGACTCAAGGAATGTAACATCCTTAGATACGTACCTTCAACTAGTATGGGGATCAAAGCACTTGTACCCCTTTTGGACTGGAGAGTAGCCCAAAAATATGCATTTGGCAGATTTGGGGTTAAGTTTCAAGCGATGACTCATGTCATGAACAAAGTAACTACAACCAAAGACTCTGAGAGGCAAGCTGAAAATAGGATCCTTAGGAAACAAGAGTTGATAAGGGAATTGGAGAGAATGGGATCATGAAAGAAGTCTATTAATGAGATACATTGTTGCTTCAACTGCATCTCCCTATAATCGAGTTGGTACATTCATCTGGAAGAGAAAGCTTCTTGCCACCTCAACATGTCTACTTTTTCTCTCTGCTACACCATTCTATTGCGGAGTATGAGAACATGAACTTTGATAAATTTCTCCCTTTCCTTCAAGGAATAATCGCAAATGCTTTTCAAAATACTCCTTAGCATTGTCAAACCGTATTATCTTGATGTGCCTTTCAAATTGTGTTTCCACCATCTTGAAGAAGTTTTGAACAATGGAAGGAACCTCATCTTTACTCTTCATCAGGTAAAGCCAAGTATATCTAGAGTAATCATCAATGAACAATATAAAATACTTATAGCCACCCATACATGGAATAGGGTATGGGCCCCAAACATCAGTGTGTATCAAGTTGAAAGCAACATCACTCCTATTACTTGCAAGATATATAGTTCTACATTGTTTTGAGAGATGACAAACTTCACATTGCATACTCAAACTAGACCCACACTGACATAAGTTTGGAAACAAAAATTTAATGGACTTAAAAGACACATGACCGAGGCAACAATGCCACAACTTCAAAAAACTCAAATTTTCATGTCCAGTTCCAATCGTCCTCCCCGTTCTCAAGTCCTAAAAAACACAATGAAGGAAAAAGTAACTGAACAATTATGGGATTTGGTAAGAGTGCTAACAGATAAAAGATTCTTGTACAAGTGGGGAACATGAAGGATAGAGATCAAGGAAAGATAACGAGTAAGCTTAACCTCCCCCAGACCAGAGATAGGGGTCTGAGATCCATTAACGACAGTGATTTTTCCTTCCCCTAGAGCCAACTTATAAGAGGTGAAGTGAGAAGACATACCAGTCATATGTGCACTAGCTCCAGAGTCCACAATCTAAGAGCTAGTAAGAGAAGATTAACAAGTGCAATACATGTTTTTGCAAAAGCACTAGAAGGATTACTAGAACTAGTAGAGGCAAAGAACCTAGACTTCTCAAGCTGAGTCAACAGAATCCTGAGCTTCTCCATCACATCAGAGGAATCATGTGTGGGAGACTGTACATTAGGAGGGCAATCAGCTCCAACAGTAGCAAGATGAGCATTACCCTTCTTTGTAGTTTTAAACTTGTCAGGCTTCAAATGTGAATTCAATTTCCAACACCTATCCTTCGTATGTTTCGACCTCTTGCAGTAATCACAAACCACATCATCATGCTTTTCATTAGTACCCTGTGTGTTTGTACTCGACTCGGACCTTGAAGACATGTAGGCAGAATGATCAATCACTAAAGTCTGCACCATAGCAACCCTTCTACTCTCCTCTCCATGCACTAAGGGAGTATGCAGTAACAAGGGAAAGAATATCTGCACTCAAAATGTGTTGTCGAGTAAAATCATACTCACCATTCAATCCAGCCAAGAAGTCAAACACTCGGTTCTTCTCAACATACTTCCGATATTGTTCACTGTCCTCAGGGTTCTTCCATTCCAAGTTCTCCAAATGATCAATTTCTTCCCATACAGACTACACAGAAGAGAAGTACATGGCTACAGTCCTCTCCCCCTGACGTATATTACAAGCTTCTCTTCAGAGTTGATAGACTTTGGCTGTATTTTTTGCTTGAGAGTATGTGGCTGTAACACGATCCCAAATATCCTTGGCAGTGGAGAGGAACATATAATTGTGGGCAATATGTGGTTGCATTGAACAAACCAGCCATGACATAACAAAGGAATTATCCTGTTCCCGTCTAGCAAGTTTGGGGTCATCAGCTTTTGGCTTCTCCTCTCTACCAGTAATAAATCCTAGCTTACCCCTACCTCCTATAGTAAGCTTGGCTGATTGAGATCACTCTAGGAAGTTGGTTCAGTAGAAATCTGCTGAATTAAAAAAATATAAAAGAAAAGTAGTTTTTGAAGAGAGAAGGAAGAGAAAAGGAGAAGAAGAGAAGAAGAGAAGTTGGAAAGAAAAGAGAGCTATATTCTGGCTGCCCCCTTCACTTATTATTTATACTAAAATAATAGAACAATACAAAGACAACTATGCCCTTATAGGGCGGAAAAACATAAAACAGCATATATAACACTCAAAAACATAATAAAATTTGGACTCACATAACTACTATGGTCCCCACCCCATATCTAACAACTAACATAAAACATCTACAAGAAAAACATCATAAAACTAATTAATCTTCAACACTCCCCCTCAAATTGGGAGTAAATGTCACACATTCCCAACTTGCGTAGATCATGTTCAAGCTTGTTCTTTGCCACCCCTTTAGTGAGAACATCAGCTAGCTACAACTCTGAAGAGACATAAGGCAAACAAACTTCTCCAGTTGTTACCCTTTCTCTTATAAAGTGTCTATCAACTTCAATGTGTTTTGTCCTATCATGCTGAATTGGATTATGGGCAATATTGATTACAGCCTGATTGTCACAGTATAACATCATAGGTTCCTCTACTTTCACTCCAATCTCACTCACTAACCCAAAGAAGTTTTGAGACACCATGAGCCATGGATCTATACTCAGCCTCTGCACTTGACCTTTCCACAACCGCTTGCTTCTTACTCTTCCAGGAGATTAAGTTTCCACCTACAAAGGTACACACTCCTAATGTAGACCTCCTGTCATCTAAGCATCCTAACCAGTCTGCATTTGTATAGGCTTCTAGATTCAGATTCTCATGATTTGAGTAAAGATTGCCTCTACTAGGGTGCTTTTTTAGATATGCAAGTATTCTCTCAATAGCTTCCCAGTGCTGAACCCGATGTGCATTCATGTACTGACTCACAACACTGACAGCATAAGAAATATCTGGTCGTGTCATAAACAAATACAGCAGTCGGCCCACCATTCTTTGATATCTCCCCACATCCTTTACCAACTCACCATCCACACCATTAATTCTGTGATTTGAATCAATAGGAGTATTTGTTGGTTTGGTCCCCAGCTTCCCAGTCTCCCACAGTAGGTCAAGTACATACTTTCTCTGAGAAATGAAGATCCCATGCCTGCATCTTGCAACTTCAATCCCTAAGAAGTATTGGAGCTCACCGAGATCTTTGATCTCAAATTCTTGTTGCAATGATTTTTTGAGATCATCAATCTCCTCCATATCATTTCCTATCACCACTATATCATCCACATACACAATCAGAATTGACACCAGAGCATCTCTCTTCACAAAGAGGGTGTGATCAAACTGTGTCTATGTGTATCCAAAATGGATGAGCGCCCCTCTGAACCTGTCAAACCAAGCCCTAGGTGACTATTTCAGTCCATACAGAGATTTTCTGAGTCTGCACACCTTTCCTTTACCAACATTTTCATAAAAGCCTGTTGAAATGTCCATATATACCTCATCCTGTAAATCACCATTGAGGAAAGCATTTTTGACATCAAGATGGAAAAAGGGCCATGAATAGGTGGCTACTAGAGATAAAAGGATACGAACTGAACTCATCTTTGCTACTGGTGCAAAGGTTTCCAGATAATCAACACCATAGGTCCGAGTATACCCTTTTACTACCAACCTTGCCTTGTACCTCTCTATCTTGCCGTCAGCCTTATACTTCACTGTGAATACCCATCTACATCCAACTGTCTCCTTGTCTGGGGGGAGATCAACTATTTCCCAAGTTTGGTTTTTGACCAAAGCATCCATCTCATCTTGCATATCTGTTTTCCACTCAGGTTTGGAGAGAACCTCAGTAACATTCTTGGGTATAGACACAGAATCTAGGGAAGAAAGAAAAGCATGGTAGGAGGATGATAAGGCACTATAGGAAAGATGCTGTGAAATGCAGTGGGTTGTACACTTTCTCTTCCCCTTACGAAGTGCAATGGGAAGATCAAGGTTAGTGGAATCAGATGCAACAATGGTGTTAGGGATAGAAACATTATCATCAGAAAACAAAACAGACTCAGGCTCAAGAGGAATACCTGGAACTGTATCTGTCGAATCTGGAGTTTCAGAAGGACTGATAGAGAGTGGTGTGGGTTGAGGATGCGTGGAGTCAACCATCATCTACCGGTGTTGATATTTCTGTGAGGCTGCCCATAGAGGCTCAGGTAATGAAACTGGAGGTATAGGTGCTGGCTGAACTGATGGAGGCACCATAGAAACAGAAAAAGGAACAAATTGTGAGTTCTCCTCCCAAAAACTCTCCCCCTGAGGAGAACCACCCGAGAAGAAAAATGTGGATTCAAAGAAGGTAACATCCATAGTGACAAATCTGCTCCTCGACACTGGGTCATAACAGCAATACCCCTTTTGGTTCTGAGCATACCCAAGAAAAACACATTTCTTGGCCTTAGGGTCCAATTTCTTTCAATGAGGGCCAAGAATGTGAACAAAAGAAACACAACCAAAAACCCTCAGAGGTATATGAAATATCTCTCCATCTGGAAAAAGAAGGCTAAATGGCACCTTAAACCCCAAAGTCCGTGAAGGAACACGGTTAATCAAATGCATGGCTGTAAGAACTGCATCTCCCCAGAACTGCACAGGAACTGAAGCACACACCATAAGACTCCTTGCCACCTCCACAATGTGTCTGTTTTTCCTCTCTACAACTCCATTCTGTTGTTGTGTATATGCACAACTGCTCTGATGAACAACACCATGTTCTAAGATATACGTGGTCAGGTCCCTCTCAAAGTACTCTCTGGCATTATCTGATCTAAAAGCCTTAGCTCTCACTCCAAATTGTGTGAGAACCATCTGGTGGAACTACCATACCAAGTTAGGAACCTCATCACGTGATCTCATCAAATATATCCAAGAATATCGTGTATAATTATCCACAAACAAGAGAAAGTAACAGAATCCTCCCATGGAAGGGATATGATATGCCCCCCATACATCAGTATGAACAATATCAAAAGCAGAAGTACTTCTTTTATTACTTGGTTTAAAAGACTGTCTACAACGCTTTCCTAACTGACAACTCTCACACTCCAAAGTTAATAACTGAACAGACTCAAACAACTTGGGGTAAAGACATTTCAAAGAACTAAAAGAAAGATGTCCCACGATTATGCCAAAGCATAATCTGGTTAACTGACTCTGGCCCACTACTATTGTTGTTGCTAACATGATGGCCCTGATGTCTCAGAATCTCATCCAGAAGGTAGACTCCATTCACCTCACAACCACCCCCAATCATCTTCTTTCACTCCAGATCCTGCAAAACACAATTATCAGGAAGAAAGGTCACGGAACAATTCGAATTTTTTGTCAAAGAACTAATAGACAGTAGGTTGGTATGAAGTCTATGGACATGTAAAACAGAAGATAGAGTTATATCATTGGGCACTCTAACTGTCCCCTTCCCAGCAATGGGCATATGTGAACCATCTGTTGTAGAGACTTCTGTCTCTACCAGAGCACAACTGTCTCTACCAGCAGGGGTGTAGTTGGCTCCTGCATTCTGCTGTTCATCTAGAAGGCTAGAGCTAGGTGACTCTTTCTTACTCATAAGCTATCCAAACCTCTCCAATTCTATTCTCACTATTGCTACTGCAATGGATTCCCAATCTGTTTGGGAGAGAAGGGCTAAAGAGTCTCCTGTAGTGGCTACATTTGCATTTCCTTTCTTGTTTCTTATCCGAGCAGGCATAAGATTTGGATGAAGCTCCCAACAAGTGTCCCTGGTATGCTTAGGCTTCTTGCAATAATCACACACCAAGTCCTTCTTATCTTCCCCTCTAGTCTCACTACTCCCCCTGTCTCCATTCGGCTTAGGTTTTGTTGTACCAACCATAGCCGACTGGTCAATCCCAAGTTGTCTCAGCATTACATTCCTCCTACTCTCCTCTCTAGAGACAAAGGCATAGGCCTGAGAGAGTGTCACACCCTCCCTAGAAAGAATATGATGCCTAGCAATGTCAAATTCAGGGTTCAGCCCTGCTAAGAACTCAAAAACCATATTCCTCTCTACCAGTCTGTGATAAGTTGTTGCATCATTTACACTTTCCCATACCACAGTTTCTAAGTGATCTATTTCCAGCCATAGGGTTTTCAGCATGGAGAAATACACAACAAGAGGTTTTTCTCCCTGTTTCATACTTACCACCTGATTTCTTAACTGATAGGCTCTGGCTTCATTTTGCTTCTAAGAGTAGGTTTCAGTCACTCCATCCCAAATCTCCTTTGTAGTATTAGCCCTTAGAAAATTTTTTGCAATATGAGGTAACATAGAATTACACAGCTAGGACATTACCATGTAATTCTCCTGCACCCATCGGGAAGAGTCTGTACCAAGTTTCTTCTCCTCCCCAGTGAGATACCCTAATTTTCCACGAGAACCAATAGCCATCTTAGTTGATTGTGCCTACTCCAAATAATTTGTACCATCAAGTTTTACTATAGTATTGATCACATACCCAAAAATATCACTACTACCTCCAACACCCAATCCTACAATACCAGTAGATTTCATCTCGATATTCCAACTCTCCATCTTACTTCAAACAATCCAACAGTAAGGAAAAAATAGATTGGAGACCTTCAAAAAATAATTTAATATCACACACACAAAAACCAACCCTTCTGGAAGAAGAAAACCCTAGCTGGAGGGAAATCTCTCTCCTCCCCATGCCTCCTAACAAAGAGAAAAGTGAATCGATCACTCCGGGAAGCCCAGAAAATTCAAAAAACCAAACCGACCTCTTCAGAAAATCAAAAGAAGACTAACAATACCTAGGCGCCCAAGATCATATCAAAAACAAAGAGTCCAACTTTTCTGGGACTCTTCCCCGTACTCTAGTTCTTCTTGATTTTGATGCCGAACAGTAGATCACCTTCCTAATGACTAGATCCCACCAAAAACTCTAAGAACTGAGCAATCTATAGCAGATCGATCAGTCCTTTACTACTTCATGCAGTCAGCTGATCTAGGGCTGCATGAAAATGCTTCAAGAAACCCTAGCCGATGCTCTGATACCAAGTAGAAATCTGTTGAATTAAAAAATATAAAAGAAAAGTAGCTTCTTGAAGAGAGAAGAGGGAAGGAGAAGAAGAGAAGAAGATAAGTTGGAAAGAAAAGAGAGCTATATTATGGCCGCCCCCTTCACTTATTATTTATACTAAAATAATAGAACGGTACAAAGACAACTATGCCCTTATAGGGCGGCAAAACATAAAATAGCATATATAACACTCAAAAACATAATAAAATTTGGACTCACATAACTATTGTTGTCCCCACCCTCTATCTAACAACTAACATAAACATCTACTTAGAAAAACATCATAAAACTGATTAATCTTCAATAGGTTCCATCAAGTTTTACAGTGGTTATCATACCACTGGAGACATCGACATTACTCGGAAGCACTCCGGAAATAGTTTGTAACTCCTTAGACACATCCATTTAAGTTGGGTAGGCCTTTTAACAGTTCTACAGCACTACAACAACCAACTGACAACAATATAGGAAGGAAAAAAGACCTCCCGTAGAAAGATTAGAAGTTATAAGGATGTGGAACCACTTCCCATACCACAATAACCCTAAAATTAGGGTGCACCAAAGTATATCAGATTCAAGGGTTGCCGCCGATTCCTGTACGGACTACTGACGTCATCCGGCGGCGGTCTGATGTCAATAAGTCTTCTTGAGTTCGGGAGTTGGCAGAGGAACCTAGTCCAAGACTTCTTCCCACTCTGATACCAAGTTGTCAAGTGTAGGAAGAGGGAAAGGAAGAAAGAAGAAGAAGAAGAAGAAGAAGAAGAAGAGTTACGGGAGAGAATAGGGTGTTACTATCATGTCCCTATAAGGGTGCCCAAAATACAAATAATAGGAAAAGACAACAATAACCTAAAGCCAAATGCACATTCTCAACAGCATTCAAGGTCTAGAGCTTCAACTTCACAAGCAAGAGCAACAAAATCTAGTGGAAAAAGACCAAGACAGCTTCAATTGGAAGATGAAGAGGAAGAAGAAGTTGATGTTGAAGTTGAAGTTGAAGAAGAAATAGAAGAGGACTTTGATGACTACAAATCAGATGACAATGAAGATGAAGTTGAACTTCCAAGTAAAGATGAAGAGGATGCTGAATGAGTCTTGAAGAATGGCTGAAACCTTAGACTCTTTTTTTATATAGAAAATTGTCTCTGACTTTTGTTTAGAAAATTGTCTCTGGCTCATTTTTTGGGTAGAAAACTGTCTATGACTCTATGTCTATAATCTATATGTCTTTTTTTTAAAGAAAATTGTCTGTCTCTTTTTTTTAAAGAAAATTGCCTATGATAGTATGACTATGACATGACTCTAACTCTATGTGATTGTTCATTGTATTGCATTAATGGCTTGTAGCTTGCTTGAAGTCTTGAACTTAATGTTGATTGGTCATTGGTGAGTACTTGAAAACTTGATTATTTCAGAATTTTGTTGTTATTTGACACTGCCTAGGCGTCGCCTTGACAACTATGCTTATGAGTTATGTCCAATATTGCAATGGTATTAATTACCAAAAAAAAATTATTAGATTTCGGAATTTAATTTCTTTAATTGCATTATTTCACAATTGTATTCTTGTATTGATGATTTGGCTAAATTATTGAAACTTGAAAGATATGAACATGATGTCATGTATAGCTCAGATTTATATAATTATATGATCATATTAAATAGCAATACAATTAAGGATATAATTTTTTATTGCTTAAAATTGAAGTTGAACATTGATCATACCCATAGCATCTATTGAATTACGATTTATGAAAGTGGTGTAATTGTTAGACTCACTACCAGTCTACTACTATAGTACTACTACTACCTATTTATGTTATGTCTATAGGCTAAAAATTAATACAAAGTCATTCATTTTCATAATTTTTTAGGGGTTTAGGTATTTTTATAGTTTTTTGATAATTTCTAGAAAAATCAGAAAAAATCTTATGATTTACAATACGATTCGATTTAAACCTTTTACGATTTACAATACGATTACGATTTTTAGAACATTGACTGTGACAGTCGAGGCATTAAATATGCCCTTTCTAAAAAAATAAATCGACTACCTAGAAAAGCATAGTCAACTAACCTAAACAGACTGGATTCAATTGATACCAGTTGACTAATATGGAGGAACCACATGACCAAGAGACAAAAAAGATTTCACCCTTGTCATGTAGCCAACTAACAAATGTGACAACCGACTACTCTGAAGAAATTTAACCATTTAAAGGTTCTAACAGTTACAACCATCTATGGAAATCCTTCTAACATGTTGGAGAAACTTTGAACCATTAAAGAAGGAAAAATCGCTCCAACAGCTAGAAAATGGTCACTTGCTCTCAATTCCTCTACAAATAGAGTTCTATTCAAGAATTTAAATATTGACACATCAGTCGTGTGTATCGACAAGATACAGATCAGTATCGGTGTATATCGCACCGTATCAGCCAATACCATCCGATACGTTCTGATACACGCTGATACGCGTGCATCTCTTGTCTTGTTTAAAAAGCGCTCTTACAAAGATTCAAACTCAAGTCTTGGCACCCATGCCACAGTGCACTAACATTCTAAGCCACTATGCCATCATTCAACTTGTGATATTAAGTGAAACAAAATACACTTAATTAACTTTATCATTAACATGAACCTAGACAAATATTATATTTTATGTTCAATAATTCTAACTTAAAATCAAAAATAATATTAAAAATTACTATTTTATAAACATTAATGAAGTAAGCAATCTATCAAATCTAGATTTATATCAAAAATTGTTTTTACTCTCAATAAATTTATAAAAATAAAAATATTAATAATAAATAATTATTTTAGTACTTAAATTTCATAAATTTGTACATTATATGTATCATCAAATTTTAATATTTGTATATACATTATTCATTGATATTTTAATTTAGACTAAATAACATATTTATTAATTACATAAATAAAAAAAATTACAAAATATTCAAAAATATAATATTAAATTGAATTTATCAAATCCACTAATTTAAATTTATATAAAAATGATTTGTTATTTCAGAAAAAACTAAAGAAAATAAAAACGTTAATAATGGAATTGTTACTTTAATAATTAAAAATTATGAATTTCATAAGATAAGTATCTTAGAAATTTTAATAATTTTGACATACTTTAAGTTAAGATTGAAAGTAAAGATATGATAATAATATGTGTATCTTAGAAAAATTATAAATTTCATATGATAGTAATTTTGATACTATCAAACATTTCAAAATTTAATATTTAATTAACTTTTTTTGTTAATGTTGAAAAGTAAAAATAGAAAATAATTGCTATAGTAATTAAAATATAATAATTCCATATGTTTTGTGTCTTGGACTTTTAAAATTTAACATAATAATGGTTTTGTGCATGTTTTACTTTATAAAAACTATATAATATGAGTCTTGGACTCTTGATTGTTAGATTATCAACAAAATTGTATGATATTTATGTATCTTGTTATATTAGTAATAAATTTCTTTATGAATTTATGCTTTATTTGTTGATATTTTGACTTTTAAAATTAGTGTAATTGATGTATTTACGAAATTTGTACCATTTTCCTAATGTATCCATGTGTTTTCATATTTTTCGTCCATATCCATGCGTTTTCAAAGCGTATCTGTATCCGTATCCAAACTATCTGATACGATACCCGAAACCGATATTTTGATCCTTGGTTCTACTTGATTCAAAATAGAAAAAGCAAGAGATTGAATCAAGGCTTATTAAAAACAACCTATGCATTTCTTGTACACATTGCATATAGTTGTTTTTCAAAGAAAGCAAGCAAGCTAGTGTCATTTTTATTGAAGAGATCCCTGAGCTTCAATAGTGTTAGAGGTGAGCAAAGTTGAGAAGCCTTTGACCTTATACAATCTCACCCACCTATTGGGAGTGAGCATCTATTGAGAACTCTAGCAATTGAGATTAGTTTGTGCTTGTATTGATATCATAGTTGTCAAGGAGACACCTAGGCGACAAGGCACCCTTTGAGGCTCACTTAGCCTAATCACCAAGCAGTTTTGTACTATGTATTATAAAATACTTTTTTATTCTTTATTTTTTGACATTATAATTATAAAATAGGCACTATTAAACTAAAAAATTCATTTTGTGTGTTTATATACTATTTTTTTTATTATTTTATTATTCTGTTAGGGTTTAATCAATATAAACATTGCTAAATGCTGTATTGAACCCTCAAAGACTTTAAAACCTGAACCAATAAGTAAGGAAGAACTTTAAAATTTTGTCTAATCAACACATTTTCTACTACTACTACTACTTTTTTTTTTATTCTTTTCCTATAACAAAAATAAGGGTTCAGCCCCTATATTTTTTTAATTTTCTTTTCCTTCTTTTTCTTCTCACGAATATGTTGATTTTCTATACTTTAACATGAACTCTAGACTTTTCTTATGAAAATTATGAATAATTATTAAGAAAATATGGTTATGGTACCTAGGGAACTACCCTAGGCGACCCCTTGTCGCCTAGCCTCACCTTGGCGCCTTGAAAACTATGATTGATTTATCTATCTATTGAGAGGTTTCTCTTGCTTGTAAACCCACTCTTGTGCTAAAGAAAGTAAGACCATTGACCAGGTATGAACACCATCAAGGTCTTGTTGACACTTCTGTTAAACCCAACTACAAGGTCTTGCAGGCACCCAGAAGCCTTGCTAGTTCAGGTTGGGTTGGCACTTGTGAAGCCCAATCGATTTCAATTATTGCAAACACCCGTAAAGTCTTGCTAGTTGTAAAGGCTTGGCTAGTGCCCAAGAAGTCCAATTGGTTAATGTAAACCCCTAGTAGTGGTTTAAGGTAGAGGATGTAAGCAAGGTTGGCCAAACCTCTATAAAAATCTTGTGTGCCTTGTGTGTGTTCGTTTGTTTGTTTTCTTTCCAGTTTTGCAGTTTCTTTTTATTTGCTAACATCATCAGTTAATTGCAATATCTTGATTCCTTGAGATCTTGCAGATATTGTTCTATTTTGTGTTTCTTTGTTTTCATCTGCAAGATATAAGGTCACTTAGTGCAATTACTGGGCTACTAACCTCATTACCATTACTAAATGCACTAACTCCCTAGTTTAGTAATTTGGGGCTTTTATTGCTTATTAACATCTTCCCACTGCTAGCCATTCATTCTAACCATTGTGCATTTACATTTACAGTTGCTTTTATCTATTGTTCATTGTTATTCAACTGTACTTACATTTCTGCAGTTAGATTTGTCCTTGAGATTCTGGTAGCAACTAACAACTACTTGAATCTCAAATTAATTGTACTTGGATAGTTGGTCCCCATCTCAGCTATCATATTGTAACAGGTCCTTCTCTTTGCTACCTCTAATGGCTGATCCTCTCTCTCCAGTTGTTATTCAAGCACACACTACTAGGTGCAACTGCATTTAATTTATTGTTCTTTACAATCAACCACCCTTTAAGTTTCTACAGTTATTTACATTCAGCATTTATATTTATTTGTTTAACTGTAGAACCACTAACCAAATATCAGGATGTAAATTTTGATTGTTCTGTTTATCCTTCCACTGCTACCATCTTGTTAGCAGTCTCTATTATTATTATTGTTTATATTTGTTGATTGTTAACCCCATAGCTCCGGCTATCATATTGCTTGTTTGTTTTTGTAGCTACAAATTTCTTGTTCAGCAGTTGAGTTAATCAGAGAATAACATCTTGATTGACAACCAAACCAATTTGACTGAACCTAACATTCCGTTGCATCTTGATTCCTATTGTAAAGAAGGCTTAGCTTCAGTTTTAGGGAAAGGCTATTGAGCTTAACTTGTGAATAGTCAAAGAATTCATATTTGAACTCAAATTTTTTAAAGCTCTACCCAGTTCACCCCCTCTTGGGTAAGGCCATTGGTACCAATAGGCTCACCACTTAGTCCTTATTGATTTGCTCATTTGTGAATTGGCTAAACATATTTCAAAGGAGATGCCATGGTGCTTGTTACTTGCTGATGAAATAGCATTAATTAATGATGTTAGAGTTAGCCGAATAAGGGTAGATTAGTCAACTCACCTTGGTTAAGTTATGAGCTTATGTGGCAGTCTTATTAGAGGTTCTCTGTCCCATACTTAAGTAGGGGCAGTTTAGTCCTTGTACATTTAATTAGAAGCCTAATCACTATTAAGAGGTCGACTGATAGGGTTTAGCTATCAGGTTCGACAGTTCTTTCATCTTCTTCTTCTTCTCTTCTCCTTCTTCTTCTCCTTCTCTTTCCTCTTCTCCTTACTGGTTAGGACTACTGTAGCTACAGTAGAAACATGGTATCAGAGCGTGACAACTTCAGTTCGTGACAACTTCAGTTCGTGCTTCAGTTCTCTCCTTTTCTTCTGGGCTGTCAATGGAGAAAAGTGGTTCGTCCCAGGCCTGAAACATCACAGCTCTTCTTTTTTCTGGTGCACAGAACCTCCTTTCCTAAGAAAACAACTTCAGCAGTGAATTGTTGGCTGAAGCTCTCAAACGAAGGTTGGTTATCTCTCCTCTGTGTGTTGTTGTATTTCTGGGTTGAAAATCTTCAAGAACTTGAGAGAACTGATCAGAACCTAAAGAACTAGGTTGGTTGTTGCCCTGGTTCTTGGAAAAATTACAAGAACAGGCTGTGTTTACAGTGACCAAATGGTATAAGGGCTGCTACTGTAGGTGGCCGAATGGTGCAAGGTGTAATGCAATGGTACTAGTTGAGTTTTTGTTGGTCTTGTGGTGCCCTCTTAAAAGCGTTAAAGCAGGTCTGTATTGTGTGTGACAGCTATGGCTGTGTGGTGGTGCTTGTGATGCACAAACTCTGTTGAGTAGTTATAAGAGAGCTTTCATCTGGTTAGTAAGTGCTGAATTAATGTCGATGTAGTCTGTGTTTTTTTTTTTTGGTGAAATCAGTAGTGGTGTGGATAAGAACCAAGGCGTGTGCATCTATCATTGTGTTTAGGGACTGCTGTAGGTTCTGAAACATCAAACTCTTGACAGCAGCACTTAGTTGGTGATTGGAAATTCATATTAGAGGCAGCATTGAAAGAGTATCATGGCAGCAATGGGAGATGGCTGTAGTGATCAGAAACCTAGTGTGGTGGTTTCCTCTGACTATCTAGGTGTACAGATGACCTCAATTAAACTGAATGGTGAGAACTATGTTCCATGGGCCAAGTCGGTGGAAGTTTTTCTCAAGGCAAAGAGAAAAGTGAAGCATGTGAAAATAGATAAACCACCGGCTGACTCTCCAGGGTTTGATGATTGGGAACAGGAGGATGCTCAAATCATGACATGGCTATGGAACAGTATGGAACCCAAAATAAATGCCAACTTCATGTTCTTAGATACAGCTAAGGACATATGGGAACATGCCAAGAAGCTATATTCTGGGCAAAATAATACTACAAGGGTATATCAGCTCTATCAGGAGTACTTTGGTCTGCAACAAGGAAATAAAACCCTAGAAGAGTACTATGCCAGTATGAAGAACCTCATAAATGAACTCAATGTCTATCATCCTCTCACTCCAAATGTTAAGGTTCAGCAACAACAGAGGGAACAACTAGATGTCACAAGGTTCTTAGTGGGGTTGAAATCAGAGTATAAACCAGTTAGAGCCCAAATATTGGGGGGCTCTACCCTTCCTACACTTGAGGAAGTGTTTGCTCGGCTCCGCAAGATTTCTTTGGGACAGACAGAGAATCCCACACAGTTTGATAGATCAGCTTTTGTGACAGCCAGAGGAGGTGGACGTGGTACGAAAGGGGGAGGACATGCCTCCCGAGGAGGTCGTGGTGGTTCCATATTTGGCCGTGGTGGTGGTCGTGACTTAGGGGGAGGCCGTGGCAAAGAAAAAGGCAGCTCTACATGGAAGTGTACCCACTGTGGCAGGGAAGGACATTCCATAAATTTCTGTTATGATCTTCATGGTCGCCCTCCTTCTAAATGGGCCAATCATGCTGTTGCTGATGGTGTTGATGTCAGTGATAATCAACAGGCAGACCTAACTCCTTCCACATCTACATTTGTTTCCAGAAGGGAGATGGTGAGTGTACCGCGTGATGAGTATGAGCAATTCCTTCAGTCCACTTCACAGCACACTACTGCTACTCTTGCCCACTCAGGTATAGCTTGCCTGTCATCTAAAACCTCTCCTTGGATTATTGACTCTGGAGCCTCTGATCACAAGACCGGGACTCCAGGTGTGTTCTCTTCTCTCTCTGAAACTTCCACATCTCAAACTGTTACCCTTGCCAATGATTCCTCCTCTCCCATCTGTGGTGTTGGCAATGTTGACATGGCTTCTCTTTCTTTATCATCTGTTCTATATGTCCCTAAGTTTCCATTCAATCTTATGTCTGTTAGTAAATTAACCAAAACTCTTAACTGCTCTGTTACTTTTTTCCCTTCCTCTTGTGTTTTTCAGGATCTCAGGACAGGGAAAAAGATTGGTGGGGGGCATGAAGCTGGTGGATTATATTACCTTGACGGTGGTGGATCGTCAGTTGCACTTCAGACTTCACTCACTCCTCTACAGTGGCATTGTCGACTGGGACATCCTTCTCTCAAGGCACTCAAGATACTAGTTCCGTCTTTGAGTCATTTGTTAGTGTTACAGTGTGAGTCGTGTCAGTTTGGGAAACATCGTCATGTTTCCTTCAGTCCTAGAGTTGAAAGTCGTATGTTGAGTCCTTTTGCTTTGGTTCATTCAGATGTTTGGGGCCCGATCAAAATAGAGTCTTATAATGGTTACAAGTATTTTGTCACTTTTATTGATGATTGTTCAAGAATGACATGGATTTATTTAATGAAAGAAAAGAGTGAATTATTTTTCATTTTTCAAAAATTCCATGCTGAAATGCATACAAAGTTTGGTGTTCCAATCTAAGTTCTTCGTTCAGATAATGGTCGTGAATATTTTCTAATTTCCTTTCAACAATATTTAGAACAGCATGGCATCATTCATCAAACTTCTTGTGCATCCACTCCTCAACAAAATGGGGTGGCTGAACGAAAGAACCGTCATCTCCTTGAAACAGCTCGGTCTATTCTTCATCATATGAGTGTTCCTAAACGATTTTGGAGTGATGCTGTACTTACTGCGTGTTTCCTCATTAATCGGATGCCCTCATTTATTCTTCATGGTCGTTCTCCCTTCTCTATCTTGTTCCCCACCTTGTCTCCCTTTCCGTTAACACCTCGTATCTTTGGTTGTGTGCTTTGTTCACAATCTGAGTCCTGGAATAGACAAGTTGGATGCACGCTCCATTAAGTGTGTCTTTCTTGGCTACTCTCGGACTCAAAAAGGGTACAAGTGTTACAATCCCATTACTCGGAAGTGCTGTCTGTCCTGATGTCACCTTTTTTGAGTATATTCCCTTCTTCTCGGGAACTGAAGCATCTTCGTCTCCACCTTTACTTCCTCTTCCTCTTCCGGTCAGTGATCCCATTCCGGGTGTTTCTATTGGAGTTGACTCGTCACCTCATCCAGTGCAGATCCCTATTGAATGACCACCAATTCGACAAGTGTATACACGTCGAACGACACCAGCCCCTCCTCCAGCTTCTACCTTGTCTGCGGATCCTGTTGTTGTTCCTGTTGCTGAACCTTCAGGACTTGACCTACCCATTGCCTTAAGGAAAGGTAAACGTAGTTCTACTCTCCATCCCATTTCCAATTTTGTTTCAGTATCTCGCCTTTCCACCTCACATCGCTAGTTTGTTTCACTATTGTCATCTATTTCCATACCTAACAATGTCCAAGAGGCTCTTAGTTCACCTGGGTGGAAGTAGGCAATGGAGGAGGAACTCTCTGCTCTTCAGCATACTCACACGTGGGAGCTCACTACTCTTCCTCCTAGTAAGCATGTTGTGGGTTGTAAATGGGTGTATACTGTTAAATACTTGCCAGATGATAGTGTGGAGCATCTGAAAGCCAGACTTGTTGCTAAAGGGTATTCACAGTTGTATGGAGTGGACTATATGGAGACCTTCTCTCCAGTGGCTAAGATTAGCTTTGTCTATGTGTTAATTTCCCTGGCAGTTATGTATGATTGGCCCTTATTTCAACTTGACATAAAAAATGCCTTCCTTCATGGTGACCTTATAGAGGAGGTATATATAGAGCAACCACTTGGGTTTGTTGCTCAGGGGGAGGCTAGTAAGGTGTACAGACTGAAAAAAGCAATTTATGGGTTGAAACAATCGCCTCGTGCTTGGTTCGGGAAGTTTAGTGAAGTGGTGAAGAATTTTGGAATGAAACAATGCCAGGTTGATCACTCAGTGTTCAGCTATGACTTAGAAGCTGGAAAGATTTTATTAGTGGTCTATGTGGATGATATTGTCATAACTGGCAGTGACAACTTGGGGATCGACAAACGCAAGGTCTTTCTGCAAAATCATTTTCAAACAAAAGACCTTGGGACATTGAAGTATTTATTGGGTATAGAAATTGCTAGACCAAGACAAGGTGTAAACCTGTGCCAAAGAAAATATGTTCTCGATCTATTGGACGAAACAGGATTGTTAGGTGCAAAACCGGCTGAGACTCCTATGGAACCAAATGTTAAGTTGAGCAGTGATACAAGGGAAATATTTGATGATCCTAGAAGGTATAGACTAGTGGGGAAGCTAAACTATTTGACTATCACAAGACCAGACATCTCCTTTGCAGTCAGTGTGGTGAGCCAATTTATGCAGAACCCTCGTATATCTCACTGGGATGCAGTTCTTAGAATTGTAAGATATTTGAAGGGAGCTCCGGGCCGTGGGCTATTGTATAAACCAGGAGGAAAACTTGAAGTAGTTGGGTACACGGATGCAGATTAGGCGGGCTCTGTGTCTGATAGAAGATCTACTACAGGTTACTGCACATTTCTTGGAGGAAATCTTGTGACGTGGAAGAGTAAAAAGCAGACGGTTGTGGCTAAAAGCAGTGCTGAAGCCGAGTACAGAGCCATGGCACACACTACATGTGAATTAGTGTGGTTGAGGAATCTCCTACAAGAAATCGGGTTCCACATGGATAAATCTATGAAGTTGTACTATGACAATCAAGCTGCGCTCCATATCTCATCCAACCCTGTTTTTCATGAGAGAACAAAGCACATAGACATTGATTGCCACTTTGTGAGGGAGAAGGTTCTTACTAGAGAGATAAGCACAGAACATGTAAGCTCAGGTGATTAGTGGGAAGATTTGTTTACAAAAGCCTTAAGCTCAGGGAGAGTGAACTATATATGTAACAAGTTGGGATTATATGACATATATTCTCCAGCTTGAGGGGGAGTGTTAGAGTTAGCCGAATAAGGGTAGATTAGTCAACTCACCTTGGTTAAGTTATGAGTTTATGTGGCAGTCTTATTAGAGGTTCTCTGTCCCATACTTAAGTAGGGGCAGTTTAGTCCTTGTACATTTAATTAGAAGCCTAATCACTATTAAGAGGTCGACTGATAGGGTTTAGCTATCAGGTTCGACAATTCTTTCATCTTCTTCTTCTTCTCTTCTCCTTCTCTTTCCTCTTCTCCTTACTGGTTTGGACTACTGTAGCTATAGTAGAAATAAATGAAATTAACAAATAATTAAATGCAAAATTAGGTTTATGGGCAAATAACTTAAAAACAAAAGGTTTTAAAATAAGGATTCATTTTATATGCAGCGTAAATTTAATAATAAAAGCAGCACAAATCAGGGTACACTTACGATTTGAGATCAAGAATTTGACCTCTTACCTTGGTTCAATAATTCATAACAAGGGAGAAAAAGAGGAGGATGCCACCCATAGAGTTAGAGTAGGATGAGAAAAATGGAGGCGCTCATCCAAATTCTTATGTAATAAACAAATACCACTTAAACTAAAAGAAATTTTCTGTAAAACAATTGCAAGGACAAAAATGTTGGATGGACTATGGAGCAGCATTAGGCAGTCAAGAAACAATAAAAACATGTCCAAAAAAATCAGTGTAGCAGAAACACAAATGTTAAGATGGATGGATGAAAAAACTAAAAAGAACAAGGTCAAAAATGAAGTCATTCAAAAGAACCTAAGAGTGGCTGCAACTGCAATAGATGATAAAATGAAAGGCAATAGAATAAAATGGTTTGGTCACATGCAAAGAAGACCATCTACAGCACCCATAAGAAGAAGTGATCTTTACAAGTTGAAGGGGCTAGAAAAGCTTAAGAGCAAACCAAAGAGGACATGGGTTGAGCTAGTAAGAAATGATTTAAGTGCTCATAATTTAACATGGATATGGCACTAAACAAAATGGAATGATGAAACAAGATTCATGTAGCCAACCCATAAGTTGTGGCAACGCTTAGATGATAATGAGGATGATGAATGATTGGCAAGACAGGATAGAGCCAAAGGTTAGGTCTGTATCCAGTCCACTCCTCTCAAGAGCCTACATGGTTGGGAGTTGGGACCAACATTGGGTAATGGTCTTTCTTTTATTGACAATATGGGACAGAAGTCTAGTTCTTAAGTATCATATAAGAGTATGAAATTATCTTTCATAATCTACCAAGAAAAGAAAAGAATAGATGTTAAGTAGTAAATATCAATAAACTTACTATGCATGCATTTGCAAGGTGTAGATGTTGCCACATCACTTTAGCAGCTAAGTCTTATAGCAGGAGTACAAGAAGAGCAAAAGAAAGGAGTAGAATATGCATTGCTCTCCAAATTAGGGGAAAAAAGTGCATTAGTGGAAACTAACCTCATGTTAAAGATAGTTCAACTGAGTCATTCCACAAATGCACAATGTGATATAATCCTGAAAACAAGCAACTGCATTGACAATTTCATTACCTTGAAATAGTTCTCCACAAAATTAGGATCCCCAAGAGTTGAATGCAACTGATTAGAAGGACTCTTTCTTCTTGAATTTGGTGATCCTTCAGAATTTTTACTATCCAAAAAGTAGCAGTTGACTGAAGTCGAAGGGCTGTCAGGTCTCGACTGAGACACCAATTTGACACTGTTTTCATCTTCCATGTCAGTGGAACTTGCACCTAACAATCTCAGATTACCAGATTCTACATCATCAGAAGATGGTTGTTCTTCCACTACTTCAGAAGACTTTTCATGCAAGACAGATTCCCCAATGCATTGTTTTGTGTCATTTATGGATTCCTCTGGTTCAGATAACAATGCATTCTTAATCATGCAATCATTTAACAATGAGTCCTTAGTTTCAAGCTTCTCATGGAAGCTTGCAGAAGTTTCAGAACCCTCAGATACAAAGTTTCCCTTGAGAGAGAAGAAGGCCGACAATTTTTTCTGGTTACATGTTTCCTTCACAAGCTGGTCTAGTTGATAAGGAACCCCTGGAGAACAGAAAAAATATATTGCTTCAATACTTATTATCCACATAAAACTCAGCAGCGGTTCACCATCATTTAACAAACAAAGATGGAGCAAATAGCAGATATTTCAATGGGAACATTTCTAATGTACAATTTTAAGCATTTATACTCACCCTTCTAATGATAAGAATGGTGTCTTGACATTTTTGCATTCCAATTATATCAACTAAACAAATTCCATCATCCATTACCTATTTCTTACTGGTACAGTAAATAATATTTCTGCAGCACGGCAGCAGCCGCAGCACCATATGGTAGAAAAATTAAATACCCTAAGCACAATTGGCTGCTGCAAAATCGAGAACAAGATAACTTACAATTTAGAAGCCTATTGGCAGCAACGCAGTCCAATACCCATGTTGGTTTCACTACTGGAAGCCCACCACTAAAGGACCTGTGCCAGAATTACCAACAATAAGAACAGAGATAAGTTAAAGAGAGTGCACAATATTGGTTTTGGAGAAGAAAATGCAAAGAATAAATGGGAGAAAAAACCTCAAGTTCTTAAGTTTGCTGTTAGGAAGATTACTGCAGATGATATGAGTAACACGATGCCTCGAAAAGTAATTCTCAAAGCGGCCTCCATGTTTCAACATATAACCTCGAAGCTCCTGGACGCCAACTTATTAAAACCAAGGACACAACTACATGAATGTACTAAATTTAGAAAGAAATACACAAAATTGAAAATAATGAACAAACCTGACTAGAGGGAACTGTGAACCCGTCAACAAAAATTGAAACCCCATGAAACATAGCTTTACCAGACTCGCTAAGCGAAGAAGTTGAAGCATTCGCATCGAATTGGTTTCGAAGTTTTCGGTTTTTATCCACCATGTAGCTACAGAGAATCGTCAGTTAAAAAAATGAATAGATAGCTCCAATAAATCGAGAGAGAGAGAGAGAGAGAGAGAGAGAAAGAGAGTGGGAGAGACCTTCCAAAATCAGTGAAAGGGGAATTGCGAGAGAAGGATCTGGAGGAAGAGAGGGAATTGGCACCCCAGGCCATGCCAAGAGTTTTCTGGTTGATCTTTTTTTTCTTGTTATTCTTATTGCTTCCTTCGGAAGGATTGGAAGAGTTGGAATTAAGACTCCTCTTCGACTTGCCATCTGAATTCGCCGAGCAAGAAGAATCAAAACTCATTTTTCTATAATTGCGTTTTAACCAAAAACCCTGCTGGCATTCGGAAATGGAGCAATGGATCCTGAACGGTGCGAGGAAAGGTAAGCGCGCAAATCTCAAATCTCTGTTGATTACTTGTATTGTATTTCGAGGTTCAAATTATATAAATTATGAAAGATCATTTAAATAGACACCCCGAGGTAGTTTGCTTTTTACTAAGATAACCCTGTAATTTGCAACCAGCCATCCTACTTATTTTATCATCCGTCAGAAACCGTTTAAATATCCGTTTGGAAATGGCTTAATTTTGTTTTTTTAAGCCCCGAGACTATGAGCCAAACTTGAGCTCTAATACGGCTAGATTCAAAAGCTCATAAGTTTGAGCTTGTTTATCAACCAAATTTTTTATAAAATATATTAGCGGGGATCGCATGGGATTTATTAAGACAAAGTTAAATAATAAAAATGGTCATTTACTAAAATACCTTTTATAGTTTTATAAATTTATTAAAATTTACCCTATAGTTAATATTTTACTAAAACACTATTTATAATTTGCAATGGGTTTAATCAATTAGATGATAGTGAAAATCACGGTATTGATCATAATGTTTATTTAAATAAATTTAATTAAAAAAATAAAAATAAAAATATCATTTTTTCCATTAATAAGACACGGGCAACCACTCTATTGGTTATATTTGATCAATTTTGTTTTCTGTAAAAAATGTGTTATGGGTATTTTTTGAATAAAAAATCATGGGCCTAATGGCAAAACAAACAGTCCTTAATGAAAGGATGATCAAGTAAATATGTTGTAAAATATATGGTATGTTTTAGTAAAATAAAAACTATAAGGTAGGTTTAAGTAAATATGTAAAACAATAAGGTGTGTAGGAATGGCAACGGGGCGGGTTCAGGGCGGGGATCATATTCCCCATCCCTGACCCCGATTCTAAAATTAATCCCCATCCCCAATCCCTGAAAGGGATGAGTTCCCCATGGGACCCGAATCCCCAAATTATTTTCAAATAATAGTATTTTTTAAAATAAATTTATTTAAAACAAAATAAAATTTTAAATTACAAATAATGTTTTAAATATGTTTTGAATATATATATATATATATATATATATATATATATATATATATATATATATATATATAATATAAATAATACAATAGTATATTTAATATAAATAATATTTAACATATATATATATAACCGGGGCAGGGCGGGGGCCTCAATCCCCATCCTTGACCCCAACTAAGGATTCCTATTAATCATCGTCCCTTGCCCTTGCCCCGCCAAAACAATCCCCATCCTCGACCCTATCAAGTTGGGGAAGTCGGGTCCTCATCAAGGATAGAAAATTTTGTCATTCATAAAAGTGCGTTCAAGTAAATGACCCTAATAGAAACACATAAGAGTATACAATTATGTTTTATATTTTCAACTTTTTAAATAATTAATAATTATTCATATTTTATATACTACTTTTAATAAAATATTTATAATACAAAAATAACAATAATTAATCTCAGTTAGGTTTATTCATCAAACTGATGAAACCGACCAACCTGATTAACTCGACCCGAATTTGTCGGTTTTCTAGTATTTTAGGTTGGCTTGGGTTTAAAAATTTCCCAATTTGACCAAATTGGATTAGTTTCACTTTGGCCATTTGTAAACCGACCAAAATTGAGCGACCTAACCATGGATATATATATATATATATATATATATATATATATATATATATATATATATATATATTTTATACCTTAAATATATTTCTTAATATGGAAAAGTGGGAAATTTTCCATATTTCTTAGTCTAAAATGTTTTATATCATAAATCTAATTTTTAAATTTATTTTTCAATAATTGCACTGTAATTTTTAAATTTAAATTTAAATCTTTTGAACCGACTAACCAAACCAAAAAATTGACCCAAACCGATACAACTTGAGTGAGTCAGTTTTCACAAAAGGTTAGTCAGTTTCATTTAACCAATCCCTAACCTTATCAGGACAATTTGGTTGGCCAAATAGCCTACAACGGAACCAAACGAACTCATGAACACTCAAAATTTCAGCTAAATTAATAGTCTCAGCTTTGATAAATAACAATAGCTTTTGAAACTTTATAGTGAAAATACACAATTATTGCAAAATATATTGATAATTAAAAATATAATAATTACAAAAATTACACATAGAAGTTAGAGGCTTGGAAGTGGTTCCTAGGAAGGAGCAATCTAACGCTTAAGGGAATGTTTGGAACCGTGGCCGTTTTTCAAAAAAACGATACCATATCGGATCCACATAGGTGTTTTAACAAATACTCATATATATGAATATTTGGTTCAGGCGTTTATTGAAAAATTGGGCATGCTTCGTAAATTGGGACCCCACCGATGCATGAAACATCAAGTTTGGTGTTTCATGCATTGGCAAACCATTTCCCTTAACAGTTGATTGATGTGTATCCTATGTGGTACTTACCTGTCAGCACAAACACAAATAACGGTGATGAAAATCACTTTACCAAACAGCATAGTGTTGCTCACTACCTACGTGGCAGAAGCTTTTTTTTTTTTTTGTGAAAAACAGGTTTAGGAAGCATGAGCGTTTTTTCTTGAAAATCGGTCCCAAAAAGCGCCCATGCTTCCAAACACCATCCAAATTAGTGAGGGAAAAGTGATCAACTTGGTCAAGTTGGATACACTAAGATAGTTGTAATCTTAGCTTAAGTGAGAGAGTAGAGAAGTCTAGGCCGTATGAGAGCTAGAGGGTGTGAAGAAAGTCTCACCTTAGGAAACTGTGCCCTTATATACTTGCCGGGGAGTGTTGTTGTGCTCCTCATCAATGGGACATGTGTCAAGTCTCAAAATGGTTAGCATCAAAAGTTTGGTGAAGTATGCCACACGTTCTATGTAAAAAGCCCAAGGACGTTGGTCTCGCCCTTAGTGGTATGACAAGCTTCGTCCAATGCTCACCATGTGTTCCCACTTTGTCGGTGGTTGTTGTGTACACCAATGTTAGCCTTTAAGGGGCATTCTTGTTTTGGATTTGGGGAGGGGGGAAAGTTTGTCAATGAGATTTTGGTTCCCATTGACCAAGAAACCCATGTTCTTTTTTCAGCTTTATGTGGGGATTAGGGAAAGTTTATTTTTTTTAGGTATGAAGTATGCCACATGTTCTATGTAAAAAGCCCAAGGACATTGGTCTCGCCCTTAATGGTATGGCAGGCTTCATCCAATGTTCACCATGTGTTCCCACTTTGTCGGGGGGTTGTGTACACCAATGTTAGCCTTTAAGGGGGGCATTCTTGTTTTGGATTTGGAGAGGGGGGAAAGTTGGTCAATGGGATTTTGGTTCCCATTGACCAAGAATCCCATGTACATGGGTAAATGAACTTACCTGAGTAAGTGTTTCCCAAGAAAAATTTACCTAGGCAATTGCATTTACCTGGTTGAATAACTTACTGAAAAGCGAATGGGGCCTTAAGGTGTATGAAGGCATGCCATGTGTGAGTGTTGGAAAACGACTCACTTGGGTTGGACTTGGAGTCACCCATCAATTATGAAAATGGAAGTGATGGGACCTCCGAGAATGACATTAAAATCATTTTTATCAAATAGTGATTCTAACAACCCAAGGCACTGGCTAAACTAGTCCAATTAAGATTTAGATGGGAGATGGAATGGGTTAGGAACCTCTCTCCCAAGTCCAATGGGTGGGGCCCACATGGAAATTCAAACAAGCATAGACACCTCTTGTAGTAAATCCCACACCTCTCTTGTTTAGATTTCCATGTGGGCCCCAACTATTGGACCTGGGAGAGAAGTGCCTAACCCTTCCCTCTTCCATTAGAATCTTACTCAAACTGGTTTAGCCAGTGCCTTGGGCTATTGGAGTCACTATTTAATAAAAATGATTTTGATGTCATTCTTGGAGGTCCCATTACCTCCATTTCCATAATTGACGGGTGGTGACTCCAAATCCAGCCTAAGTGAATCGTTTTTTGATGCTCATAGACTATCGACTCCATTGGGGACTTCTTGGACCATAGGTAGGGCCCACATGGGGCCTATTTGGGCTTGATTGCTATTTTTTGTATATATGCATGCTTATATGTTATTTCCTTTTGTTTTAGTAATAATTGCTCATTTTCTGATAATTAGTTATTTACTACTTTATTTCTATTGTTCTTTATTTGCATATGCACACTTGCACATCATCCTACATTAGTTCTAGAATCCTATTGTCCTATAGGAGAGGGTTGAAAGCCTAAGCCACGAGATCTAAGTACCTGTTGGCCGAGCTGGTGGTTCTCAACTAGCCACCAACCTAAGAAGCCCATTTGTCCGATGGGTGGAGGCTTGAAGGCTAGCAACCTTGTTGAAGCCGTTTGAGTCTAGGTGTCAACCCTCCCCATGCATCACACTCCACTTGTCAGCTTAGTCATTTAGGATGTCAGCTACCCAAAATAATAACATAAAATAAATAAAATAAAATAAAAATATATAAAAACAAAACAAAAAAATAAATAAAATGTCAAGAGTCCAATAAAGCTAAAATAGAAATAGAACAATAGGATAAAATATATATAGATAGAAAACTAAAAAATTAATAATGAAATCAAAAATTTAAAAAAAATCATAAAAGAAATAAAGGAATTAAAAAAGGGTAGGAAGGTTAGCTAAGCACAAATAAACATACAAGAGAACAAAAAGTCAAAAAATCAAAAAATCAAAAAATCAAAAGTCAAAAAAATAAAATAAAATAAAGGAAAAAAGAAATGAAGAGAGAGTAAAAAAAATAATACAAACTAATCAAAATTCTCAAAAAGAAAAAAAAAGATATTATTAACAACCACATAAAAAGTAAAAAGAAAAACAAAAACAAAAAAATAAATAATAACAAATCCAAAAATATCTAAAGAACAAAAAATTAAAGGGGAAGTTTTTAAAGAAGAAAAAGAAAAAATATATAACAAATGTAAAGGAAACTAAAAAAACCAAATTTATGAAAAATCCAAAAGTGAAGTAAAGTGTTAAAAATAATATAAAATAAAAACCAATTACAAATATATGGAAATAAAATAAATAAATAAATAAGAAATTCAAAAACAACAAAAAAGAGCAAAATAGAAATACAAAAAGAAAAAGGAACAAAAATAAAAAAAAAGAGAAGAAAAAAGGGAAAATGAAGGAAGAAAAAGAGATAAGGAAAGAATGAATAAGAAAGAAAACAAAAAACAAAATCATTTATTTAGGGTAATTAAGAAATTAATCATAGCACAAATATATAAAACAAAATCATTTCTACGGATATTTTACCAATTTAGCATCGGGTTTGGAGAATTATATGCAAATCCCATCTCTAATTTGGGACAAAAATATTTTCCTTGTCCCTACCCTTCCCCATTTAAGATTTACGAAAATTTGCCCCGTTTAGGGTAGGGCAGGGTAGGGCCTAGTTTTACAGGAAAAATTGTCGTTCCTACAATTCTAATACTTTTCTATAATTAATTAACTAACAATAAATTATAATATTTTTTGATAATTTCCAAAACAAAATGCTATTGATTATTAGTAATTTATAGCAAGTTAATTATTTACAATAACAACATGATGAGGGCAGATTTGGCCCTCCAATAAAATTATGACACGTGGCACCTCGTGACAACTAGGAAAACACCCAGCCAACAAACTTACGAAGTTGGTGACCCACCTGGGCACCAGTCTGGCCGGCCTGGCGCGACTTGTGCGCGGCACACGTGACCTGCGCGGCGGGCGCGCGCGGCCTGCGTGAACTGCGCACGGCTTGCGCGACCTAGCCGACCTGGACCAGCCTAGCGCATGATTCAGCCAAGGCACCAGCTTGACGACTTGATCTAGACACTGACCCACCGACTGACACAGGCGCCAGCTTGACGACCTGATCTAGACACTGACCCGCCGACTGACACAGGCGCCGACCTGACGACCTGGCCTAGACACTGACCCGCCGACTGACGCAGGCACCCCTCTGACAACCCGGCCCAGGCACCGACCTGGCCGCCTGACACAAGCGCCAGCCTGACGACCTCGAGGAGTTCACCACCGTACCCCGATTCTGACAGGATGCGACGAGTCTTACCGTTTGGAGGCTTTTCACCCACCTAACCCGTGAGGACTCCAGTATATAAAGACCTCACCCCCCAAAGGGGAAGGAGATGAAAAAGAAGGGGAAGTAACCCTGCTCTCTAGCTCTCTCATATTATCTTCAAAGCTCTCTACAATAAGAGTGCTAACTTAAGCATCGGAGAGCCCCCACCAGGAAAATACCCCCGGGACCTTTGATTCAGTTCTCGCAGGTCCTTCAGCTCCCGCCGCCTACGAAGAGGAGAAAAAGATGCAGTTCTCGGAAGTCCCTCAGCTCCCCCCACCTACAAGGAGGAGGAAGAGATGGAGTTCTCGGAGGTCCCTTAGCTCCCGCCACCTACAAAGAGGAGGAAAAGATGGAGTTCTCGCGGGTCTCTCAGCTCCCGCCACCTACAAAGAGGAGGAAAAGATGAAGTTCTCGCAGGTCCCTCAGTTCCCGCCACCTACAAGGAGGAGGAAAAGATGGAGTTCTCTGAGGTCCCTTAGCTCCCGCCACCTACAAAGAGGAGGAAAAGATGGAGTTCTCGCAGGTCTCTCAGCTCCCGCCACCTACAAAGAGGAGGAAAAGGTGAAGTTCTCACAGGTCCCTCATCTCCCGCAGCCTACAAAGGAAAGAAGACCACCTCATGCTGAGGGCAATCTGATTGCGCCACACCAGGGAGCTCCAACATTCTCTAAGGCATCGGCCGCCTAGTAGGGAGTTCGCCACCAGGGAGTTTGCCACCAGGCAGTTTGCCCCCAGGCAGTTCGCCACCAAGGCAGTTCGCCACCAGGGAGTTCGCCACTAGGCAGTTCGCCCCCTAGGCAGTTCGCCACCAAGGCAGTTCGCCCCCAGGCAGTTCGCCACCAAGGCAGTTCGCCCCCAGGCAGTTCGCCACCAGGGAGTTCGCCACCAGGCAGTTCGCCCCCAGGCAGTTCGCCACCAGGCAGTTCGCCCCCAGGCAGTTCGCCCCCAAGCAGTTCGCCCCCAGGCAGTTCGCCACCAAGGCAGTTCGCCACCAAGGCAGTTCGCCCCCAGGCAGTTCGCCACCAAGCAGTTAGTCACCAAGCAGTTCTCCCCCAGGGAGTTCGCCACCAAGTAGCTCGTCACTAAGGCACGCCACCACCGGGTCGAATAACGAGGTACTTTGCCAAAAAATTTTACATCACAAAACATTGGTACGTGACTGAAAACGATTACATCACAACATATTATTGTAAATTATTTACTTTTTAAGCCTAAATGGTTTACTATTAATCAAATTAAATGTAATTATAGTAAATTAATGTAATTATGGTAAATTACATTATTTTTAATTAAAAGTAAACCATTTGTTGTTAATTAATGTAAAACCAGGTATAATTGAAGTTAACCAAGTGGTCCAGATCGGTGTGCATAGACTTAATAATTTTCCTAAATTAATTTAATAATTATTTATTGAGATAATAATAATGGATTGTTATTTACATAATTATGAAACAATTTATGATAGATTAATTTTCTAATTTATTTTTCCTAAATTTTTAATATTTATTTAGTTGAATAATAATAATAGATTATTATTTAAATAGTTAAAGAGTTTCCCTAAATTATTTGAAAATTGTTAACTATAATTAATGTAAATTATGCTAAACATTGAAACTTTGAACATTTATTAATAACCAAACTTTATTTAATAATGGATTGTTTATTAATTTTTGGTAGATTATTAAATTATTTAATATTTGTTAAATAATGGATTGTTTCTGAAACAATTATTTCATAATCTTTGGTAAAACATTTTTCCAGAAATATTTAATAATTTTCATAACTAATGGGTTATTATTTAAGAATAGGTTATTGAGCAATAGTGGAAGATGACATGAATATAGAGGAAACATAGAATTTCCCTTATTCCCCTTTCTTTGCTTGAAATCATGTCTATAGATATAAATATTGTTTGATTTAGAAAACCAAATCTTAATAAAGTATGACCCTATTTTTATGGGAAAATGAAGAAAATAGAGGTGAATTAAAAATAGAAGTGAAGGAGAGGATAAAACATACATTGACCTAATTAAGGAGAGAAGTTAGGTTGTTATAAAAAGTAAGGTCATGAATCATGGGGAAGAGAGAGAACTCAATGGGAAAGAAAAGCAATAAAGGAGAGGTGCTGAAATGACAAATTGGGAGTGATGGGAAAGGAAAGAGGAGAGAGAGTCAAGAATAATGCAGAGCCTACTGTCATTTTTTATTTTGAAGTCTGGGCATATTGGGAGTGGTGGACCGTCTTGCTATATTTATAGATAGATATAGAAGCATGGGGTTTAATCCAGGATATCTGCTTAGGACGATATGGGTTTGGATTTCGGGTTACTATTTGGGTTAGGTAGCGGTATTCCATTAATTAGTTGCTTTAAATAATTTGGATTTTCAATCAACTGCATAACTCTAATCAAATTGTGCGTGACGTGAACAAGTGGTAGGTAGGCAGTTTAAACTAAAGGGCGTTCAAAACTTATACGGGTTTAAGTGTGATTGGGTCGGGTAGGACCCGCTTTTTTATAGGTTATTAATTAACGGATGTGGGTGGTTTACCGGTTCCGTGGTTGGTGGGTGGGTTGCTATCCAACCCTACCGAACCCAACCTAACCCAATTGCGATCCCTATAGGCTATACCGCTGTAAAGGATAACCCCCCGTCAAGCCGCACGAAAAAACATTCATACCATTTGTAGAGGCCAGAATGGGTCTTTTACTGAGGTGAGTTGACCAACCAATGATCGGATTGACCAGTTGATCTGTTGGTCCAAAACTCTACATAGTTCAGCCGGTTCAACCTGATTTATTACACATTCTGTTGGTGGTTCAAAGCGAACTGCTTTGGGTTATTTTTCAGCTATTCCGGTCTGCTCAGTTTTAGGACTTTAGCAGTTGGGTTATGCACTTATGCAAGCTAAGCCTACAACAATGAGCAATCAAGGGAAATTATACAAATGCGTTCAAAGTGGCCCATTGATTTTCAACGCAAAATTGTTACGTCTCTTTCTGAGAGTTTCTGGTTTCCTCCTCTCGTTTTCGTTGGATCATGGATTAATTATAAATATTGCAGCCATCCAGGGACTTCAACCACTTTATTTCGACATTGGCTTGGTGAGTTTAGTCATTGGTGACAGACCCGGCAGAGCGACCGATCGATCAAAACTCAAAACTCAAAACCAATGGGCGGACACTGGGTGGTGAAGAAACCTAGCCGTAGCGACGAGGTGTTAGACGCTGATGAACAGCTGAGGATCGCCGAGGAGATCAGGGCTCACTTCGATTCCATAACACCCAAGCGGCCCATGAAACCCAACCGAAGCGAAACCGATATTACCACGATTACCACCACCGAGTCTGACCAGATCTCCACCTTTGAGGGGGATAACATCCCTGAACTCCACAAGTTTCTTTATCTTCAGTCACAATCCCTGCCCATCTCTGTAGAGGAGGGAGATTCTATAGTACAAGAGGAGTTTGTGGAGACCCAATACTACAAGGAGTTTAATTCTATCGACAAACAGCACCACACGGTAAGCATCAATCAGTTCATTCCATATTTGTTTTACCGATTCTCTGATCTGTTACGAGTTGGTTTTCTTCTGGGAGAGTGCAGATAGGAAGTGGGTTTATAAAGATGATGGGAGAAGGTGGAGATGGATATGGTCTTGGCATGCAAAGAAGCCATGATGGGGGAACAAGAAAGCCGATGACGAGGTTCAGAAGCAACCCTGCAACGAACGACTGGGTCCCAAGCTTTGAAGAAGAGCACCAACGAGAGGTAATTAATCTACGTCCTCCGATTTTTTTTTTTTCTTTTCTTTTTAATCTAGACTAGACCAGATATGAAAGCCGCATGCAGGTTTTGCTTTCACATCCTAAATTATTCCTGTACCTCTGACTTACTTCCTATTACCAGGTAACCTTCATCTCTTCCAAGCCCAGTCGGAGCGAAAGTTTGGTAGATGGTTGAGACCTATTGGGAAGACAAAGAAGAGTGTAATAGATTATTTTATTTTAATTTGATAAGCAATTGTAATTGACTAATTTATCCCTGTACACTGTGCTCAATCTCCCATGGAAGATATAGGGATAAGAACAAAACGAGAGAATAAATCAAATGCTTCATGCACCAACCCACAATTCCACCAACTTGCACGGCTCTATAATCTACGCGTTCTTTATTGTTTTTAATAAATATATCATATAATTTGATGGAATATTATTTTCTTTTGAAGTTTCAGTTTGATGGAATCGTTTATCAAATGGAAAAGAAAATTTATCAACTACACGGTAAAAAAGAAAGGGTAAATAGTGTTTTATTTGGTAAGGTTCTCGCGCATCCTTTGAAGTTCCAATTAAATTTATGGCATGTGGTCTGGACCAAAAATAAATAAACAAGAAGAAAACCTACATCTGCTACTTAATCGACAGTGAAGTGAAAAAGTTACAATAAGCGGTTTATACTTACTGAAACTCCCAGGATGTCAAAATGATGAAACTGTGGAGTATCAAATCCAATTTTGACATCCTGAACATGAATAAAGGGGGCCAAATAAAAAAAAAAAAAAATTAGAGAGATCCCCAGTCAAAAGTCGAAGCCTTACAATAATATTTCCAGTAATTTAGCCGCTCTTTCCCACTAATGGCATTCAAATTATCTATTTATCTAGTATCAAGAAGAAATCCTTTAAACCTTTATCCCCTATTATTTGATTTAAAATTAAATGTAAATTTTAATATATTAAACTTAGAATGAAACGTCTGTTAATCTCACTTGCGCATGCAAGATTCATCCATGTTGCGATGCTGATATGGCAGGAAGATTTGTAGGATCGATGTGCAGGAGATCCGGACTCGTTGAAAAATGCCCATGTGGCAGCAATCAGCAACAGTTCCATACAAAAAGAAAAAAAAATCTTCTCAGAAAACGGTATACCAATACAACACTATTTTCTCAAAAAACACCCAGTTGACTTCTTAATCAGAAATCAGCTCTTACTCTTAACAAAACTCGCGTAGAAAAGAGCTTAATAGCTCAGAAGGATCTGATAATCTCATACCCAAAAAGCTATCAAACTCTGGCCCAATCTGATGACTGATCCTCAACGCTTAATCTGCCACTAACACTTGTTACTACGGTTGCTTTCCATACCACTCTGTCCGCGCAATGTTTTGAATCCACCTCAACCCACCAAATACTGACACGGGGTTGAAACATGAATGGAATAATATTAGCACCATATAATGAATATAAAGAAACAGGATTCATGTCTCCGACCCCGAAATATAGTCGGATCAGGGTTTATCGGCTTAGATGATAATTGAACAGAGAAACATCTTTCGCTTTTTCTTTCTTTCTTTCCTTTCTTTTATGTGCGTATGAGTGTGGGGGGTGGGGGAGAGGGTTAACAAAACAGGTAACTCAGAACGCATACTCCCTCTAGGCTCTAGAACCACCACAAATTATGCCATCAACTCTCCCCAAGAAACCACCAATAATCAACATCTGTCTCCATATGACTTCTACACTTCCTGTATCATTTTCTTCTCCAGATTAAATGTGGAGGGCAACCTTTTCGTCTTGGATGTTAACACCATCTAAAACATACGACTCAGGCAACTCATAAGTTTCTCAAATGTCATCTGTTCTATTCTTTCTTTGAAAAAATTTATCTTCCCAAGGAATCGACTTTCCCTATCCTGGTTCCAGCCCTAAGTCAGAAATGCAGCTTGGATCAAAATTTAATATGGAGAGCATATTAAGTAAATACCATGACCACAAGTCCCAAGCTTTCCAACCATTTCTGGATGGGCAAGCCTACATAGGTTGACGTGGAAGAGATGGCACGACAAATGACACCCACCAGATGTCATGTGAAAGAGAAACTCCAGGGTGGATTTGAGTTGAACCTAGCCGAATACTTGGCTATTTGAACTCGGCTTGCTGAAATTGTGTTAGGTTCAATCTCGATTCGAGCTAAAAACTTGAGCTCGACTTGGTTCAAGGCTCACAAGTTCAAACACAGCTCAACTGTAAGACAATTTTTTTTTCTAAAAAATAAAAATTATACATATAAAAAATGTTTTTATTTTACATACGAAAAAACAAGGATTATAAAAATTATTTATTATATATAGTAATATGTATATGTATATAATAAAAATTTATTTATTTATTATACTAGGCTTGATTAGGCTTGCAAGCCTCACAAGCCGAGTTTCATTGGGCTCAAGCTCGACTCGATTAGCAAACAAAGCCTATATATCAGGCTCGAGCTCGACTTGAAGCTCAGTTTAAACTGAGCCAAACTTGAATAGCTTGTGAAAAGCTTGTCTTGTGGCCACCCTTACCCTTTGCCAATCTATCAACCAGGAAAGGCGGGTAGCATCATACATCTGTATATGAACCTAAAAGCAATATCTGTATTTCCACTGCCTATTTTCTTCCAAGTCTCAACTGATTCTACCAGCCAAAAACACATAATGCAATTTGAAGTATTTTGTGATCGCATGACTCGGATATTTGACCACATACCAACAACCTATGAATTCACTTCCTACCACATAATACCAAGAAAGTAATCTGGTCAAAGACAGTAAGAGACAAGTGTTGCCAAAAAGATAGATGCTTCTTTCCAATATTTTTAAGCCAGAGTCAGCATCAATAGTACACTTGTGAACATTTTCACCAGGGTAACGAAACAACTTTTGAATCATCGATCTCCTAAAGAAGATAGGGGATGCAAAATGAAACAACCACCTAGAAAACAAAGATAAAAACTAAGTGTAGATTGTTGCTTCCGTGGTAATTGAGGCCCTTCAGAGGTGAGTGGTCTCTCTAAAGATTAATTGAGCACTATACCTTTGAGTTACTAAGGCCCAGTTGGGGAAGGAAGCTCCCTAAGGTAGGATGTCAAGGATAGAAGATTACCTCCACACCAGGCTATAATGCATTATTAGTCAAAAGTGTTTGCGACAATGTGATTCCGTGGTTCTTGACTAAGGTCCATGCTCCCTAGGCATCATATTACGAGGCCACAGCCTTGCTTTCTCGACTAAAATAGCTCTTTTTGATGGGTACCCAGATTGTGGCTGAAAGCTTTCAGATGGGTGCACAAATCTGTCAATGAAAGCAAGGGACCCAACCGCTCAGGCCCAGGATGATAAAAGGAAAATAAACCTTGAAGAATGAAAGCAAAGTTATAACAAATCCTCTAATGACATTTTTTTTTGTTATTGTTTAGGTTATGTAACTTTTTTGGGGAGCCGATTTCCAATTCTTGATTACTCAAGGTTAGCATTGAAATGCTAAAAGTGTTTTCAGAATTTAGAAGTAGGTCCATCACTTGTAGCCCAGGTTTTGGGGGTTATCAGATGGTGTTTCCCAGTTATCTCAAACTCATGTTGACCAGTGCAAGGAGATAATGCCATCAGAAGATTAAAAACCCAGGAAAACCCATAGTAGAATAGATACAGTGACACAATATAGCCAGATGATGGAATAACAAGAAACAAGTTTCTTATTAAGCTATCTTAAGAATGTGCACAAGGTGGAAGAAACAAGAAACAAGTTTTCAGAATTTAGAAGTAGGTCCATCACTTGTAGCCCAGGTTTTGGTGGTCATCAGATGGTGTTTCCCAGTTATCTCAAACTCATGTTGACCAGTGCAAGGATATAATGCCATCAGAAGATTAAAAACCCAGGAAAACCCATAATAGAATAGATACAGTGACACAATATAGTCAGATGATGGAATAACAAGAAACAAGTTTCTTATTAAGCTATCTTAAGAATGTACACAAGGTGGAAGATTTTCTTGTCCCAACCCTTGGGAAGAACTCTGGTGTATGCCTCTTGAACTTTAAGAAACATAAATGTGCTACCCTAAATTGAAGTACCCTATGAGGAAACTTTATTCACTCATAACAGCAAACTTTTGTAGCCACACACACAATGAGCAAATGATTCATGAAATGTACCTTTTGAAGGGTCAAATACAAGGTGTGTAATTGAAATGAGCTACCAGGCACCCAGTTGCAACAAAACGAATAAGCCAAATATAAAGTAATATTGATCATGATGAATGCAAACCGCAAAATATACTCAGCCAGGAATGCTCTTCTTCAAATCAACTGAACCCAAGAACTCATATAAAAGGTCAAATGCATTAGGGATAATCATGATGGACCATTGGCAACAACTCATAATCAAAGCCTACTAAATATGCAAAACATGAGATTGGTAGGGACCCTTAGGCCTTATCCCACCCTTCAAAGAAAACCATATGTCGTTCAAGCTAAAAAAGCATGCATAATCTAATACAAAATCACTTAAAGATGAAAGAAGCACTATTTTTTTTTTGATGGTTCAGCCGTGCCTTTCAAGAACTTCCTGTCCTTGTCATAAACTCAAATTTATTCTTTCTTCTCACCTCGAATTTCCTCTGGTGTACAATTTTCTTTTCATTAATCAAATTTGTCCATTCATCCTCTCATGAAAATGTTCCTGGTTGTCCTTTTTTAGAAAGAGTAAAGAATAAATTCATTAAAAATAAAAAGAGTACCTCGTTGATTAACATTTATTTTTTCAAGAGTATTATTTTGTTGATTAACATTTATTCAGTTAGTTATTTCTTGAAGTCAAGAGTCAACAAAGCATTCAATGTAATGTTTATCACTGAAAAATTTGTCTAACTATTACTGGCAAAAATTCTCTTCTTCTATCATACCAACAAAGAGCATAATCATTCAGTAAATTTTGCAACATTAAGGAGATTCAAAGGAATTTGATCTTCACTCAAATGTCTATATTTCAACTCTTAATAACAACTGAAATTGTGAAATCAAATAAAAGGCATGTCTCAGATACATCCATAACAACCCCTTTTTGCTTATGAGATTACTTCCTCACATGGGTGTGATGCTATATGCAGCAAATGAACTGTAGTTCAACGAGAACTTCTGAACCATAGTTGACAGTTCCATAGTCAAGTGCTATGATGCTATTTGAATGTCCTGGCCAACATTCTCATTGAGGAAAAAACCTTAGGCAAAGAATTCCCACCTTGCTTAAGAGATTTCTTGATTAAACCAGAATTTGGTGAATGCAATATGAAGGCATTATATAGTGTAACCATAAGGGCGACACAAATGTATTTTATTACTTATAAAAAAAATGTAAATGCATCTTAGCTACCATATTCTTTGGCACACCATCCAAATAATAAAGACAAATTGTTGTAAAACATTCTTTTGAGAAATGTTGTAAAACATATTTGTTTCACTCCACAAGGACTTGTCCATCAAGAGGGTGCACACAAATTGATAAGCTAAGTCAACTCTACATGCCAGGAATTAAGCCAATATTGCCCTTCAGCAAAATCAACACAATAATTTGCAACAAGAGAACTACCATGCAGGTTATCTCAGCATAACTAAGACCTTGTAAAGAAAAAATCTATCCCAAATTAGTCGGTTTCCACTTAGATTTGAAACCCTGAAGGCGCTTAAAATAAGGTACTCCAGTAAGCATTCCCACCTCTTTTGATGCCCAAGAGTTAACCTTAGCTCCTAAAATATCTATTCAATAATCATCTATTGGATCTAGTTTGGATTTCTGAGGACTAGTTCTAAATTCCATGCCAATTCACAGGGATAATATTTTCAATACCATTATGCTGAAACCCAAATATGATACCCAAACCAAAGGGGTCTATCCATGTCGATACTTGTAACGAATTTCCTTGCAACATGCTGATGCTGCTCAAGCTGAAATCAGCAAAAAATGTTGGCATCTAGACCTCTTAGACAATGTGTTATTATAAATAACAGAATGAAAAGAAGTATTTTTTTTATCAGTAACAGAGGATTCTCGTTAATAAATCAATAAAACAGTTAAATACAATGGTGGGAGAGGTAAATTCTCTTAACTCTCCTCCAAAAGAAAATTACAATGTAGCCCAAAACTATTGGCTTCTTCCCACCCCCTGTTTGGCCAACTGGAGACACACTCCCATTCCTTGTGTTAACCACTCATATTGCCTTTTGTTCATTAATGGATGTCCATAACCCATCATTTGCCTTCTCTATCCAGCCAATTACTACTTGTGAATCCCTTTCAATGATCAACCTGTTTATATTTAGCTCCTTAGCCCTTTTCACCCCTTCTAACAAAGCCAGAGTTTATGCTCTCAAAGAATCTCCAAACCCAATTGGACCTGAAAAAAGAGCTATTACTGACCCTGTCTCCAATCTGAAAACACCACAACCCCTGATGGCCCTGGATTTCCTTCACTGCTCCCATCAAAGTTGAGCTTGATAAAGCCCTCCACTGGGGGATGCCGTGAAGGATGAACAATGATTCTGCTTGGAGCTAAGGCTGCCATTTCCTGCCAGTTGTTCACAATGGTCTCTATAGGAATATCATCAAATAAACTCACTGTCTTTACCCACTGTGCCACCCTCAAAGTAATCACTTCTATAATTGTATTTTTGCTTCTTTCTTTTTCGGCAAATATTCTTTGGTTACTTTCCTCCCAAATTATCCAACAAACCACTGCCTTGGTGCACCTCCGCATGATTCTTCCCCTTTTTTTGATCCGGCTACCAACTGAATGGAAGAAGAGGCTTTAAGTCTTGCAGCCTTGCAGGTGGAGTCCACCTACAACCAAATAAAGAGAGAAACCACTCCCACGTAGAAGAAGCAAAGGGGCAGGATATTAGTAAGTGAAAGCAAGACGCACCATTGGCTTTACAAATGGTACACCATTGCGGGAAAAAGTACCAAAAAGGCTTCTTTCTTTGAATTTGATCACAAGTATTAATTCTTTCCAGAGCTATTTCTCAGCACAGTGCTCCAACCTTAGGAAGGACCGGTCTCCCCCACACTTCTTTATATGGAAAGTGATTGGTAGGAGTAGAAGTAGGTTGTGTTAGGATATTGAAAAAAGAGGCACAAGTGAAGGAGCCCAAAGAGGTAAGGGTCCAAATCCGAGAATCCACCCTAGAAGGGTCCAAGAAAACCTTCTGAAGTATCTAAACCAAAGACCACACCATTTCCATCTTTGACTCTCTATGACCTCGTCTAAACCCCAAATCCCAATTAAGCTCAGGCCCTTGACCAATGAAGGAAATAAAGGTAAAAGGCAAGCTTATTTTTGTTCGTAGAAAGGGAGAATAAGGAAGGGAATTGGTCTTTAAGTGATACCTCCCCCACCCAAACATGTTCCCCAAATCTCACCGAATTTCTAGAGCACAAGTATACCTGAGAAATGGTAGAAAACAAGGATGGCATGGATAGCTTTCCAAGGAGTCGCAGTAATTGCTCAGGCCAAAATTTCAGTGTCACAGCCATCGGCCATCAGCCCATGTATGCTCTTAATCACCTTTGTCCACAGTTTTTCTTGATCGACCGGGAATCTCCACAACCATTTTCCCAACAAAGCCATATTTCACTTTTGAATTTTCCCAATTCCTAGGCCCCCTGAATCCTTGCTTTTACTTATCACTTCCCATCTAACCCTATGATCCCTCTTTTCCTCTTCAGGCTCCCACAAAAATAAGTATATCAAAACTTATTTCATTTTTTTTATTGGAAACGGTAACTTTCATTAAGGATATTAAATAAACATCTTACACTATCAACCACTCAGACAAAGAGTGTTGACCCCAAAATAGCATCAAGGATTACAGTACAGCCGAAAATAAGTTTTCCTTGAAAGTCCCCTGTTTTGCCAAACTATCTGCCACAGAGTTTGCTGATCTCCTTACCCATTTGAATGTTCCTCCAACTTCCCTTGCCAAGCAGATTATTTCCCTTATTTTCTATCTAAACTTCCATACACCTAATTTCTTTGTTTACAGCCACCCTATTAACAATTTAGAGTCTCCTTCCACCTCCAAGTTCTGAAATTCCCATTGCTTAGCAAATCTCAGGCCTTGTAGGAGAGCCAAAATTTCAGCTCTCAAAGAGTCTCCCACTCCTATGGGACCAGAGTATAGTGCCACCATTCTGCCCTCCCCATCCCTAAAGACTCCCCCAGCTCCCGAGGGTCCTGGATTACCCATGGAGCTTCCATCAAAATTTAATTTTACCCTTTGTTGTGTTATTGGTGTCCAAGAGGGCTGCATGACAGATTTATCAAAAAAAAAAAAAAAAGAGGGCTGCGTGACAGGTTGTCTAGTTGAAGAGTTTGCCACTGCTGACCAGCCCCTTTGTATATCATCCACTGAATATCCATGTGCTTTCTATTTCTAGAGGTTGATGCGCCAAGAAATCATGCATACCTAAACTTTTGGATTCTACTCCATAGGAAAGAGGTAAAATAACTATGTAAATAAATAAGCATGCTCAAGACATTTTAAACTTTGGTTTTAAACTACATAATCTTCACCAAAATCTCAATCCAAAATAAAAAAGAAAAGAACTTCAGAATACAAAAAAGGAAAAAAAGACTTTATTCTCCTCATTGTTACTTTCTAACTTTTTAGATAAATAAAAAATTATTAACAAAAAGATGAGAGAATAGAGTACATCAATGGAGATAAGATATAACCCACAAAAAAGAAAAAATCAACCCCCACAAAACCAACTTCACTTCTCAGAAAGGCAAGAACCTTTGGACACAACATTCTACCCCAACCAAAGCTTTAGAAAAACTATTCCTTACAATAGAAACCTCATATCTTCACCTAAATTCCCAATACCAAACTCTTACCATCAACTCAAACCCAACTCACCTTTCCAAACCACATTTCTCATCAAGTCTTTCCCAGTTTCCACCTCTCCTTCCTCAATCACTTTTCATCTCAAATTGACTCCATTTTCTTCAAGTTCTCTAAATGCTCTTCTTGCAAAATCCTCAACCCCAAGGACAAAAAATCCCAAAGTTTTGCTCACTTCTACCTCCTTAATAATCACCTCTTCTAATTCTATCACTCCCTGTACAGTGTGTGTTTCATCTACGAACACCTCCTCTTCTTGGGAATTTCCATCCAAAGCTTCTTCTCCTTCTTCTTCTTCCATATCTGTAAGAGGTTTTGTTCTATGTATTTTCTTTCTTTTATAAACTTGGGTATTTTCACTATCTTTGCTCACTTCTACCTCCTTATTAACCACTTCTCCTCTTTCTTTCCTTTCCCCCATTAATTCCTTTCCCTTCTCCTTCCCCACCAACTCCTTCCCTTCCTTCCTCCACCAAGTTTTCTTCTTGCGTCCCCTTCTGATTTTCTACCAATTCATCTTCAATACTCCCCCTCCCATTCTCAAATTTTCTACTCTTTCTTATTTTCCCCTACATCTATCATCTTTCCTAACTCCTTATTTTATCAGTCTCTGTTACTCTTGAATCAAAAGAGACAACTCTTCATTCTATAACGATATATTGACTCCTAATTACCCCCAAAAAGTGGAATTAAATCTTAAATTAAGGAAAAAAACCGTTAATGTTTAGATCCATGTTCTACATTAAGCAAAACAGGGACCAAAATAGCTGAATTAAGCACTTGAATTATTCACAGCCACCGATCTTTTCTTTTATATGTTTCCCAAACCATTATCTCCTTATTTATATTCATCCCTGAACTAAAAGGTCCACACAATCTATTAACTGTAGTAAAATATAAAAAGCCAAAGAGATCCATTACTTATACAAAGAGATCTCAACATAACATCAGTTCAATACCATGACTCCAATATCAATAAAGCCTAACACATAAAAGAACCAATAAGATTTACGAAGATTCGATTTTGGCAGGTGAAATTTCCTCACTGGTTGCGAGGGTAGCGGCCGGACCCTGCGAAGGGTTTTCGTTGGGAGAAGCAGCGGTGGCTCTGCATTTCACGGCTTCGAGCATTCTCTTGCTGATGTCTTTGGAGTATACCTGAAGAATCTCAACCCCATCGTCATCGGCAGTTTTAGGGGTGGAGGAATGGGCGGCCACGGCGGTGGAGAAGGCATCTTCTTCAATGGAACGAGCAATGGAAGCGGCTTCCTCAGAGGGTACACAGCCGTAGCGCTTGGAGAGCATAGAAGGGGCAGATAGGGTTTCTACCAAGCGGCTGATGATAGCTTCTCGGGTGCGCTGGGTTGGAGGCCAAATGCTTAAGGAGATATTCATCTTATCTGGTTTCTTGACCATCTCACTCTCTTGATGTTGTTGCTGTTGGACTTCTTCAGATTCCACGGCCATTTGAGTCGCCTCTTCCGTCACTCCGTTCTCTTCTTCCTTTTCGCTCATCGCAGATGCATATGACCCAACAAATGCTATATGCTTTGCAGACTTTAACCTAAACTTTTGAGGGTAGTGTCTATTTAGTACCGGAACTTTCATACATGTCAGTGGAGTACCCAACTAGACCTGTTCATGGGCCGGGTGGCCCGACGGGCCGGCCCGGTCCTCAGACGGGCTTGAACAGGTATATAGGCTTGCAGGTTTAACCTCGGGCCAAAAAGCCCGGCCTGCAATAAATTCGAGCCAGGCTCGGGATTTTCTAAAATAGCCCGGCCCGATCTATAAATAAACCTAGAAAACCTAGTTGAATACCCCTCTTTTTTTCACATTTTTCCCTTCTTTTTCCAACCAAATTCTTCTTCTCCGCATCCTCTTTCCCTTCTTTATATATATATTTTTAATATAAATAAATTTTGAATTTATATATATTTTTAATGTAAATAAATTCTGATTTATATTGTTTATTGAATAGGGAAAATTTCTAATTTTTTTATTAGGTCGATTTTCAGGCTTCGGGCTTTTTATTAGGGTCGGGCTCGGGCCCAAGTTGTAGGCCCGTTGGTCAGGCCGGGCTCGAGCTTGGGCCTAGCATATTTCTGTTAATGAATAGTAAAAACCCGGCCCGGATCGGCCCATGAACAGGTCTATACCTAACTTAATGCAGTTAATCGACCGTCAATTATTTATTGAAATTGTCAAAACTATCCTTGAAAACAAGATACTATAGATTGAACTGGGTTAAGGTGTTTGAGATTCTACACTAATGAAGTCATTCTCTTCTACGTTTAGATCCGAAATACAATCTTGTTCAATTATTTCTTTACTTTTAGTTATTCTTTTTTTCTATCATATCTTATGTTTTTTCTTTCTTTTTCTTTAAAGATAATTGGTTCGGTCTCAAGGTAGAAGACAATGAACTATGCCTTCTTTTGAAGGGTAGTTTTAACATGGACGCCCAAAGATTGCGGAATAATGGGGCGAATTTCAAAAATTTTCTTTCCCTTCAACTGGGAATCGCATTCCCTATTTAGAAATCATATTTTCAAGAACCATTCTTGAACCATAAACTGGACCAGATCTGAACCAAAAGAAGTAGGAAGGGATTATACCTAATACGGAGAAACAATATCTCCCAATGGAGGTATTCACGCCCAAGGAAGGATCCAAAATCTGCTCCCATTGAAGATGGCGCAGTGCAGGGTGGAGCAGAGTCAGCAGTGTTCTTCCAAAAGAACTTGACCCTTCGCAAGAATCAACAGGATGGTTTGTGAATACAGTTCCAATCAATCTTTTCCCCAAAAGATTGAGATCAAGATCAAATCTTGATTACTCCTATAGAAAGTAGGAGATCAAACTGTTGGAGGCGGCGGCTACAGGAAGGAGGCGGCAAGAGAGTATTCGTAGGGTGCAAAATTCTCTTTTCTTGTGATCTCAGCTCTGAAGACAAGAATGTGTTGGTTGCATATCTTAAAGGATGCCGCCCCCTCCTCCTTTTATAATCTTAAAGGGATCAGCTCATAATCCCATTAGGAGTTGGTGATTCAAATCATATTTGGATTAGAAGTCCCTTTAAGTGATAAGGGATAACCCTTATCTTATCTGCATATTAGATCAAATCAGCCATCTCCTAATCTAATTAGGGGGCTTCTAGATCTAAATCTTATTTAGATCTTGGACTTTCTAAGTAGATAGTGTTTGGGCCCAATCCTATCAGTTGATCCATCTCAGAATTCGCCCCTTTAAGTGACTAATCAAATTAGTCCAATTCGAAATGGGCTTAAGGCCCATTTAAGGTTATGTATTCACTTAGCCTTCCAAACTGTTGCCCAGTTGGGCTTCCTTGTATGGCATGAGACCCAAACATTGATCTACACATCAACCACATGGGTTCGGCCCAACCTTTGTTACAAGGCCTGGCCGAATACACTGTTATGGACAGTGCACCCCTTGAAAACCATCTCATGGTCTCTATGGGTCCAACACTTACCCTAAGTGGTCTTTGGGCCAAACCACCTTGTAACACCCAGGGACTGTGGGCAGATGCAAGATAAGCCCATCAGGTATTATCCTCAATGGTCTTACACTTAACCTCTCAGCCCATAATGATTATACACTACCCGACAAGAGATGACATCTCCCTCGGCTGCAAGGAACAGTGTTGCACTCTCTACTTACATGGATCCTGGGAATTAAAACCTTTTGCAAATCATTTCAAAACCATTAAATATATACTTTTATATCTCATATAAAATATATTTTGCAAAACAAATCTCAACGATTGAAATCGATTGCCGGCAGTCTTGGTTTCCATTAGTGAGAGTGCATCCCTGATCATTACCTTTGTCTGACAAAGGGGCTGATCTTGTCACTATGATCACCCACTCAGATGAATTCTCAGACTGTCCCAACATACCCAGGTTTTGACCCCCGCTAAGGATCTCACTGATTGGTATATCAAAGATAGTCCAATCCGACACCTAGTGCAGTATCATAATCGAGTCTAGGGGTCGGGTGTAACTTTTCAGTTTTGCCCATCAATCTCCAAGGTCTAGGGCAATACTGGAAATCTGGTCCAGTTCATAGATTCAATTAATCCTACACTATACTCTAAGGTCTCACCCTGACAGCTAAGACAGGCCACCCCAATCGACTTGGTGGCACCACAGTGTCAGCCTTGTCAGGATAGGTCTCCCCAGACTGATCCACTGGCTGTGAACATTCTAAACTAACACAAGTCTCATTAAGTGTCCAGTTTAAGGGTATTACACAGAAACATACCAAGGGAACATGAATCAAATATGCACTTTTATTCATTTACAATAAACTCATAAAGTACATCATCTTGATTGAAGCTAAGGGCATACAAAACTGTCTAACACCACTGACACAGACAGATGGACATTTTGGCCCAAGAACCGTCTAGGCAACCAGTTATGTTTTACCCCAATCCCGAACCTTGGCCAAAAAACATTGAATTGATCAATGACCCATTGACCCAGGCAGTCGAACTATCGACCTATTGACCCGTTCAATGGTTTGACAATTTATTTATTTATTTTTAATTGGGAACTGTCTAAGAAACTAGTTCTATTTTTTCCCAATCCCGATCCCTAGCCAAAAACTATTGAATCGGTCAATGGCCCATTGACCCGGGCTGTCAAACTATCAACCCATTCAAGGGTTTTTGCCCGTTTTTTATTTTGTTTTTAATTTTGTTGTTAGAACGGGCTGTCTGTTCGAACCAGACAGTCAGACCATCAACCCAAAACTAGTAGCCAGAACTGTTCCATTTTTGGGTCGCATGAGTCACACACTTGAATGACATAACACGTATGATACTGTTTAATGGACCTCACACACTCAATTTTTTGCCTATAATTTTTGTTGTCAGAATGGGCCATCTATTCGAACCGGACGATCAAACCACCAATTTTTTTAATTGGGAACCATCTAAGCAACCGGTTCCATTTTACCCAAATCCCGGTCCCTAGCCAAAACCCGTTGAATTGGTGAACGACCCATTGACCCTAGTGGTCAAACAATTGACTTGTTGACCCGTTCAATGGTTTTTGGCCATTTTTTTATTTTTAAATTTTTTTTTTGTTAGAACGGGCTATTCGTTCAATCTAACTAGTGGCCAAAACGGTTCTGTTTTTGTGTCATATGAGCCATGCATTCGAATGACATAACACGCATGATACCACTTAATGGACCTCACACACTCAATTTTTTCTATAATTTTTGTTGTTAGAACGGGTTGTCTGTTCTAACTGAACGATTGAACCCTTGACCCAAAAACCAGTGGCCAGAACTGTTCCGTAATTTTTTACTTGTGATTTTTGTTGTCAAAACGGACCATTCATTTGAACCGTCAACATGAAACCAATAGGGGACACCATCCCTATCCCTTTAATATATATATATATATATATAAGATAAGTGGGTTATGGCCTTTATGAGGCTATCCGTACAACAACCATCAATGTTTTCAATCGACCATTGATTCAACCGATCTAATTGTTCGAACTGTCATCGGTGGTCTGATTCAGTCAACATCTGTTAGATGGTAAAAAATTGTTGAATTGGTCAAGAACCATTCAACCTAGTTGGTTCGATCGTTGACCTGTTTGACTCGGTCGCTAGGTCGCGGGTTGCACACTCAATTCATGCAAAACTTTTGGAGGTCATAACTTTGTACTCTGATGTCCAATTGAGGTGATTTTTTTTTTTTATTTTGGATAACTTTTTGAGATTTATGCATCCCAAGGTGTCATAGCCTTGTTATTTTCACAAAAAAACTTTTTTGGCACCGAATGCAATTTTTAATATTTTTTTATAAATAAAAAATTAAAAACTGAATTAAAAACATAAGTTAAATATAAAATAATACATATAACATATCTAAAATATATTTATACATTATTTATTACCAAAATATATATTTATACACATACACATGTATACTTAATACATATATGTGCTAATGTTACACGGTCTAAACTGTTCGACCTAGCTGATCGAACTAGTGACCAACCTGGAGGCAAAAATGATTCAACCATCGAATCGTTTTTTTAAACATTGGCAGCCATGTCAACATTCAGCTGGAACGGTCAAGGGTTAGCACATATAGCATGCGTTCATTGGTAAACTGCAAAAAAAAAACAAAAAAAGCTGAATTGCCTTATGCAGTGGGGCTGTTGGGGGTTTGGGGGCCTAGCATTATTTTGGAAGCCAGAAATTAAGGTTAGAACCATCTCAGCAAAGGAAAGAATTATAAAAGCTACTATTCGGAAAAATAAGTTGAATCCATGGGTGTGATTATTTATTTATGTATGGGGAACTCATTAGAAGAAAAAGAAGGGACATTGTAAATATGTGGGCAGATATGGCAAGCCAGATTCACAGTTCTTGGATTACCATGGGAATATGGGAGACATAAACTTGGATTACATAGACTTGTGGGCAGTATCTAATTCACCCAATCCGTTCATTTACCTGGCGGGTTGGAAATGGATTTGATCACCCATTGGATCAATTTAAATGGGTTGGGTTGTGGATAACCATTGGGTTAACCACTAAATATATAAGTATTAATTCTTAGCTATTTTTTAATTTTCTTCATTTGAATGAAATGATTTATAATTAATGCATTAATTTTTTATTAATTATTAATTAAAATTAGTTTTGTATCAAATCAACATACTTCACCCAAATCTACATAAATCCAAATCAACTTGACATGAGTACAGACCAGCTCAACTTGGTCTAAATATGAACAGACCTAATCACCTCAATCCAGTTTGTTTGGGTTGGACAACCCAGATTGAACCTGACCTAGCCCACGCTGATACGGAGTCGACCCGAATATGCACAACCCAAGCTGAATCCGGACTGTCTGAAATACTTCTCCTGACCTGCTTTGGGCCATTCGGTTCGGTTCCAAACCCGTGCACAAACTTGATATGGGCCGGTCCAAATGAACTCGCCTTTTGACTAAATCGGTCCGATCTGGTCCGATCAAGCTGATCTGGATCTTAATGATTCAACCACTCTTGATGTGATTAGCTAAAAAACAATCCAATTAAATAGTTCAAATTGGTCTGACCGGTTTCAACCTAAGTGGTTCAGTCAAATCCGAAACCCGAACATAATCAAATGACTTTCCCACTTGTGTAAAAATAATATGCATATAATGTGATTTGAACTTTCACCACTTATATAAACAGCAATTACTATTACCACTACGCTATGCCCAACCCACCCAATTGCCACCGCTAGTAGTAAACCGTGCACTAGAGCATGGATTGCAAAGATTTAGAGATTTTTTGAGCCAATTAGGCCTAGCATTGGTGGAGATTGGAGAACTACGATCTGAAGTTCACATGGTCAAACAATAGGAACGGGATTGAAATGTTAAAGAGAGAATAGATATGGTTTTGGCCAATAGAAATTGGCATGATCTGCATCTAGAAGCCCAAATTAAACATTTATCCTGGATTGATTTAGACAACATTTCGATTGTACTAGATACTATGCCAATCAAGGAAAAATGCAAAAGACCTTTCAGATCTCTGGAGTTCTCACGAGGACTACAAGGGTCTAATCAGATCAATTTGGAGTGAAGAAAAGACGAGAAGTAATCAACAGAAAGTAATTATAAAGTGCAAAGAATGGAATAAACAAGTCTTTGTTTTGGCAAAGTGCAAGAGAGAATAAAAAACACTCAGTTAGAGTTGAATATGGAAAAATCAAAGAGTTGCAGCTTTTTCAGTCAAAGTAAGGTTCATGAGATAGAGAAAAAGATTGATGAAGAGTTCGAGGGAGTAAATTCTTTGGGCCCAAAAATCAAGACAAAATTGGTTGAATCTAGGGGATAAAACATTAGGTTTTTTCATGTGGCAACTATGAAAAGAATGGCAAGAAACAAAATTCTCTCTAAAAGATGACTCCAATAGGTGGATAAGTGCTAAAGAAATTTTTAGGACTTCCAATCCCCAAGAAGATGAGGGTTTACTTCAATTGGTTAATAAAGTGGTTAAAGATGATAACAGTGTCAATTTACAAAGGGAGTTTAATAAAAAAGAAATTAGGCAAGTTGTCTTTCAAATGCATCCCCAGAAATCCCCAGGACCTGACGACTTCCTACATTATTTTTGCCAAAACTATTGGAATATAGTTGGGGAATATAGTTGGAATAGGTGGATAAGAGAGTTCTTTCACTCTGGCCTCTTGAGAAAAGATTTTAATAAAACCTTTATCACCTTAACTCCCAAACGCAAGAGCCTATAATCAACCTTAGAGTTTAGGTCAATAAGTCTATGTAACACAACATATAAAATCATTGCAAAAATTTTAGTTAATAGAGTTAAGCTTATCTTAGAGAATATAATCAACTCAAACTAGAGAGCCCTCTTATTAGGTCGAATGATCTTTCATAATGTATTAATTTCCCATGAAATTATTCATTTCATGAAAAAGACAAAGCAAAAGAAGGGGGGTTATGGCAATCAAATTAGATATGAATAAATCATATGATAGAATTGAATGAGGCTTTATAAGAAGCATCATGGAGAAAATGGGTTTTGGGAACAAAATTGTGTGTTGGTTTATGCAATGTTTGTCCACTGTTTCATATCAAATATTGATTAATGGAAGCTCTAGTGATTCCTTTTATCCCTCAAGAGATCTTAGACAGGGTGATCCTCTGACGCCCTATCTTTACCTTTTGTACTCTAAGGTTCTATCCGCTACCTTGTAGAAGTTGCATGTTGATGGTGAGATTTCTGGTATCAAAATGAATAATAATTGCCCTAATATCATTTGCCTCTTTTTTGCAAATGATTCCTACATCTTCTCCAAAGCAACTATCTCAGAGGGGGTAAAGATCATTGAAGTTTAGAAAATGTATGAGAGGGCTTCAGGTCAAAAGGTAAATATTTCAAAATCTGAAATCTATTTCAACCCAAATTTGCATGGTAGGCTTCAAAAGGTAGTAGCCAAGGATATATGTATCCAAAGAGTAAGTAAACCTTCCACATATTTTTGTATTCCTTCTCTTTAGGAAAAGTCCCCAATGAAGAACTTCAAATTTCTTTGTGAGAGAGTGGATGGGAAAGCCAAAGAATGGAAGGGGGCTACTATTTTAGCAGCTGGTAGAGAGGTGATGGTAAAGGTAGTCTTATTAGCCACTTACACAATGTCTGCTTCTTGCTTCCAAAGGGTCTTTGTGATCAAATAGCTAGAATTCAGAAGAAATTTCTCTGGGTAGAGAATGATAAAAAAAATAATGCTTGTTGGGTTGGATGGAAAACCTATGTAAGAATAAACTCAATGGTGGATTAGGATTTAGAGATCCCCAAGTGTTCAACAAAACTCTCCTAGCAAAACTTGCATAAAGATTTTGTACAAATTGGAATAGCTAGCTTGTGGGCCAGAATTTTAGAGGGGAAATACTTAAAGGGTGAGAGTTTTTGGTCTATTCATGGCACAAAGAAATGCTCTCAGGGCTTTTAAGTCTTCTTGTTGCGAGGGATATTCTCTGCTTTGGTGCTTGCTAGAAGGTAGCAAATAGGCAAAAATCAGCCATTTGGGATGACCATGGCTTGAAACGCCACCCAACTTCAAAGCTTATGGCCCAAGAGTTAACCCAAGTGATTTAAAGTGGGTTAATGACCTAATTTACCAAAACAATGGGGGATGGGATAGGGAGAAAATTTTAAACATCTTTGAATATGAGGTATAAGATCTAATTTGTGGGTTGGAACTTCTTAGATGGAAAGGATCCAACAAATTAATGTAGTTACCGGATTCTAGAGGCAAATTTTCAGTAAAGTCGGCATATGTGCTTGCTTATAACTCTTCTAACTTAGTTGAAGAGGGTAATATAAGCAATGCTATGTCAAAGAATCATTGGAAAAGAATTTGGACACTCAACATCCCTCCAAAAATAAGAAGTTTCTTATGGAGGTGTTGTGTAAACAATATTGCAGTTGGGAAGAAGTTAGTCAAATTAGGTGAGGGTATGGGTGCAATTTAGGTTTATACGTTGATTGTTTGCAAGCAAATGGTGATTTTTCTACGTGGTGGAAGGATTGGTTATCCAAGATTGAAAATGATGTAGATTATTGTCTCCCAATTGTTGAATATATGGCTGTAATGTTATGGTGTATTTGGAAGTTAAGAAATAATTTCATCTTCAATTAGATTGCAATTAATCCTTGATTAAATATCTTTTATGCTGACAGGTTGATGAAGTGAGGAGAGCTTCCCCACAAGAATGCAAAAAATCTGCCCAAACTATTAGTAAGCGAGACATGGCTATTTTTTGGCATCCTCCAAAGCCTAGAATTATCAAAGCAAATGTGGATGGTAGCTTCTTGAAGCAGGGCCTGGGAGGTTTTGGAGTTGTTTTCAAAGACTCCTTTGGAAAATTTTTGGTAGCTAAGAATCATCCTTGTCATGCCTGTTCAACAGGAATTTTTGAAATTTATGTTGTAAGAGAAGCTTGCTTTTTGGCCATGGACCTTGGCTTCTCAAACTTAATTATAGAAAGTGATTCCAAACAGTGGTTAAAGCTCTTTCTGAAAAATCTTTTGATGCTTTTACTGTGGTTTGGCCCTTGCTGAATGATATCTTTAACTTGGTTGTTTTGAATTCTAGGTTTAGTTTCACTTTCGGAAGTGACACTAAGGCCACTCATGAGCTTGCTTTTAAGGGTATTAGAGCTCAAGATTCAGTTTGTTGCAGCCTCCACCTTGGTTAATCGAGGTTTTATCTATGGACTGTTCTAGTTATGGGGATAGCTAGTCACCCCCCGTAGTGGTTGTTTTGTTTGTTTTTGTTAGTTTCTTGGAGTAGTTTTAGGTAGAAATTTATTTTATATATTGTATAAAATATAAAATATTATAACAACATGTACCAATATATAAGTATAAAATATACAATAAATAATACATATGACTAAAACACAAAACCTAGTCCAAGCCTAAGGCTGAAAGTGATCACCACTAATAATACCCCACCTTAATCATGCATGCGAAGATATTAGAGTGATGGTAGAGCATTTAACGTGGGGTGTTATTATTGGTTAAACAACCCTTGCCGTGAACATCAGGTGTAGATAATTCAGAATCTTTTTAATGTTCTTTATTCTAAAGAAGTGACCAAATTTGAAAACGGTGTTGAGAAGTTTTTTTTTTTTTTCTTTAGAAAATAGTGTTGTATTGGTATGCCATTTTGTTAGAAAAATGCTTTTTTTATTTGAAATTGTTACTAGTTGCTGCCATATAGATGTTTTTCAATGCTACATCAGCATATTGTCGCTAGAAATAATAAAAAAATGAAAAAACATCAAAAAAGACATTTTCTCATATCACACATTTCCCAATTTTTAAGACATGACTTGAAAAAACATTTTTTAGAAAAATGTTTAACCGAACATCAACATGGTTTGACAAAACAAATTTCAAATGTTGCAATGTTTTTCAAGAAAATGGCATCGGTTTAAAACACTAGTTTAATCATGGGGTATAGTATAAAATGCTTAGATGGGTATTGGACCTATCACCAATTGGGATTTGCAACTTACAAAAAAAGAGAAATTAAGGGTTTTTTTTTTGGTAAACTGAAAACTATTTAAAAGTTGAAAACAAAACAAATTTATCTTCAAGAGCACCCATTCCAATATTTTGGTCTCAAGGGTTGGATTTGTTAAAATATTTGTTTAAACAGAAAAAATTGATAGACATTTAAAGTATGCTTCGTTTTTCTCTAATTGGGTAAAAGACTTTAACATACTCTAATTTTTCAAAAATTGACTTAAAGATACCCTAAATTTTTAAAATGAATTTAAACATACATTATGACCCTTTTATATTTTATTAAGAACCAAAGAGAAGCATGTTTCTTCACTATTCAATCTGTTAGTGGCTGGTGGGCATATTAGACCACACCTCCTCTCAATTCAATGAATGTCCTTCGGCCACTAGTAGATGCAACACCTTGACAAAGAACCAAAGAGAATCATGCCTCTTTCATTTCTTGTTTTCCCCATTAATTTTATTTAATTCTTTCTTTTCATTGCACCAACCTCTCTTATAGAAAACATGTATTCAATGTGAACTAGAGAAGCTATCTCACCATTAGTTTATTACAATTTAAACTGCTTTCTATTAAAGCCTGTACAATCTCATTCTTTACATGCTCAAAACTATTGGCACTGCTCCCCCCCTCACTCAATTTTAGCATGAACTAGGAGCATTTATTGTTGGTTGTAGTGGATTAGGACCAACAAAGTGGGGCCCCAAGATCTAACGGTGATTCTTCACCATTACAATTTTAATTATATGAAATTCCAACAATGACAACTTTCTATTTCCATATGTTCTCCCATTCTATCATAATATTTTTCTTTAACTAGACAAAGAATATCAGAATAATCTCACATATATTTTTCAAAGCTATTTTTATTTTGAGAAAATTATAAGAGATTGATCCTCTTATTCATCTTTTTTTTTTTTTTTTTAGTTTTACTTAAAAAGATATACTACGTTTATATAACAAAGATATTTTGTGAGATCTAACAATATAAATGTTTTGAAAGAGGTCCATTAACATGACTGTTGCCATAACAGGAATAAGACAAATTGATGTGAGAAAAACTGAACCAAACTACGTATGGTTGAGTAAACTTACAACTACATGCAACATTAGAGTCCTCAAAGTATGTCCCTAGAGGAGAACCCTTCAACAATCAAGTCAATAACGAATGATGAGAAACTGGACGAGCTAAGGTGGCTTGGTTGGTGAACTGAGTAAAAGTAAGCAAAGGACAAGGTGAGAGCATACTATAAGAAAATTGGTCCTAATATAAGGAAAACTATTGTGAAATGTTTTACTTACTATTGAACAAATTGTTGCTAGAAAAGCCATTATTAAAAGTTTTTAACAACAATCAGGTGTTGGGAAATATGTTTTTCACAATAGTTGGACCAACTGTTGGTAGCAATAGTGTTTCCCAACAACCAATGCAATTGTTGCCAAGATTTTTGTTTCAGTAGCAATTAATAAAATTTGTTGCCCATATAGATTTTTAGCAACAACTGATTACATGTTGCTTAAGGGTACCTGCAACGACAATCATACTAATTGTTGCTAATTATAAAGTTGCAAAAGTTAGAAAGTTGTGTTTAATAATCATTTTATGCAACGACCCCTCTAGACTGTTGTTTTCTATATACAAAATCATGTAAATTGGCAACAATTGAGCAATTGTTTCTTATACTTATTTATAGCATCATTCTTTACAAACTGTTGTTAAATTAACAACAATCAAGCAATTGTTACCTTAAAGTTCCATATACAACAATGAAGTTAATTGTTATCAATTGTACAATAGCCATAGTTGAACAATTGTTTCTGATAAATTTTTGAAGCAACAAACCTTGCAAACTCTTGTTGAATGGGCAATAATCAACTGATTGCTGCCAAATATTAAAAAAATAATTAATCGCATTTGGTGACAACTATTAACTGTTGCCAATTATCATTGTAATTGTTGCTATTTAATTTAATAAATTATTGCAAATATTATAATAATTATTGTTAAGCATATAAATAAAATACACCTATGAAATGTCAATATGTGGGTTTGTTGATATTATAAAAGGTAATAATTACATTCCAATTATAATTTATATGCAATTATGTTAAAAAATATATTACAATTTACAAATTCCTATTATATAAATAATACAATTAACACATATTTTGATATAATATATAATACAGTGAATACGAAATATGATCTAATGCCTCCATCCACATATATGGAGTTGTGCCCTAGGCTAAATAACCATGGTAGCTAGTTGGTTGAAAATGATGAATAGCTCATTAGAGATTAATTGCACAAATGATGAATAGCTCATTAGAGATTAATTGCACATCCTAAAGAGCTCTAGCTTTTCTCTACATATAGCTCTTACAGAAATGCAATGCCAAATCTCCAATAACAGCTCCTCTGACAATAACCTTGGCAACTAAATACGCAAAAACTTTTATAAGCTCCTCTACTTTTGCCTCCTCTGTTTTTGCATAGTTCTCTAGTTGTAAAATGACAATCATTCTCTCTCTGAGTAAGCGGTCATGCTCTCTATTTAACTTGAACGGACTAGCTTAAAGCAATAAAACCATTCACATGGCCTTCACGTATTTACCCTATCGCTAGATTAGAACAGTACACCATGTCATGTGACAATGACTTAATCCATTGAAATTCCTCCTGCAAACTTACCTATGTTCTTAATCAATATCAACATATATCCATTAATGCCATATCCCCCATAATCTGGGATGAACACGTAGATATATAAATCCTTAAGTGGAAGTACAAGTAGTGAATCAATTGCTAACACCCCCCAAAACTTTTGCATCCCCCATCCAAACTCCCCTTGTCACCAAAATTACAACCAAGAAAAAGAAAAAAAAAAAAAGGAGAAAAAAGAGAAGCCTCAAATAACCAACCATTAGATCATTGTCTAAATGCATGACTAATAGACTACCTACTCATATTCAACATAAATACAAAATTAGTTATATTTTTCATGCAAAAAGCTAACAATGAACATAAAAGAGTAAAGAAAAGTAAAGAAAACAAGTTGCTTCCTTTGATATACAACCTCCTTGGCACTATGAATTAGAACTGTATGTATGGCAAAACTATACCATCTGTATGTATGGCATAAGGATTTCTTATGCTTTCAAACATATCAAAAGGATTTACCAAATGATAATATTATTTAAAACTACTAGCTATATCCATGAAAACTGAGAAAGAAATCGATGCCCTACTAAATAATAGTAATCATAGGCTCCACCATTAATATTAAAGTTGGTAAAAATCACCAATTTGTGAATGATTAATTTCAGTGCTAAATTTAAGGATGGAAGAGGAGACTTGTATATATATATATCTACAACTGACAAACTTACACCGCTAGAGTTAGCCATAAACTCTATCTATGAACATGTCATGACTTTTTTCTTCTACCCATGCAAATTGGAAATTAAAGATGAAATTGATCATCATCTTGGATGAAACGAAAGTTCCTCTAGTCCAATGTTGTCAAACTTAGAGCAAACGGAATATTGGAAAGCTCACTACGTGATGGTTTGGTTTAGGAGTTGGAGCTTGATAACCTAATGACAGGCCTGAACCATGATTTTGTTAATCCTAATATTTTTATTACTTAAATCATGTTATATGAATCTTAGATAAATTTCTTAGGCCCTTAAGTTAGATGATCAGGTTTTATTTTCTCATTAATAGATGCTATGAAGTGTGAGAGATACCACTTTGTACAAAAAGGAAAAAAAAAGCCAAAATCTGTGAGTGGCCTAAAATTCCAAATTTTATTTTATTCTTAGAAGAAAGGAATAATGTTTCTATAAGATGTTTTGCTTTAGATCTGTTTGTCAAACTAGTTAAACTCTATGGAAGGTAGCCCCTCCTTCCCCCATGGCTTAAAGTCCTGATATATTACTAGATTTTGACATAGATTAAATAGGAAATTTTACTAAAATTTTGCTGAATGGTGAGATCAAATTTCAAGTTGGTGAATGTTCTAAATCCTGGGCTTGCTGATGATAGTACCTTTTAAGATTTTAATAGCCCTGTAGGTGGCGCTAATTCCATCAAAACTGAAGTGATGGCTTCTAGCACTTGGTTCATTATGAGACTGGGGAGATCTTGACAGTCATGACTATTCAAAATAGATGGGCTCCTAGAAGGTTGAACTTTAAATAGCAATAAATCTAGGATAGAAAGGGCTAGATACACAAACATACACTATGATTTAGCTGGGATTGAATGGGTGAAAAACTAAGTTCATTTTGATAATTAAATGAGCCCTGTTTACAGGATCAATAACCTGTCACAATGCAACGAGATTATACTGAGCCAACTAACCTAAATTTTACCCTTTCCACATGGGCTTTCATGCAACCAAAGGAAAGAAAACCTAAAGTGAAAGTAATTTTCCTGCAAGTTGATCATTGAAGTCCGAAACGATTTACATCCCAAAAGAGAATGATGTCTAATCCACATAACAAAGCAATAAGCTCTTAATGTTAAAGGTAGAAACAAGTTTATGAAGTACCACTCGGACCTATCATTTCCTCATCTCTAGTTGTAGTAGGTGACTGAATGTTATACTCTTGGTACCTGTTTACAAATTATCAAAAACAAGTTTACTCTTGGTTTGGATACCCAAAAATCTGCCAATTTTGCAGCTATCTATCGAGTAGAAAACAGTTTGTCATTGTCTCATAAACCTGCCAAAGATCTTCTAGCAGCTTATAGTTGCAACCATCATCTGGAAAACTTGGGCTGAAAGAAACAATAAAATCTTCTTCTAAAGATTGAGATGTGTGGAAGAGTTGATTAATGAAACCATTGGCAGAATTGGTTCTTGGGCATCGGTGTCTAGAGATTTTGCTAATTTGCTATTGTCCCATATTTGTAATGGTTCAATGTTGTGGAATATTTTATGTCCCTAGAGTGGGCCTTTGTTAGTATCTTGCCTTGCCCGTCTGTTGTACTGTAGCTTTTTTTGTGAATAAAATTTTACCTTAACTTTTTTCAAAAAAAAAAAAAAAAAGCTTTGATGAAAGCTCCTATGGGAACCCTACTCCTCGGGCATAGGGGGGATTTTCAAAAATAGTAGGGGACTGATACTAGACTAGCACTTTATTCTAGTCCAATTGGAACTAGATTCATTGACAGTAGAAATCTCAGCCCTTCTATAAGGATTATAGCTAGCAAGATAGTTGAACCTAATTCAGATAGGGGTTGAAGGTGACTCAATTTTGGTGGTGGGATAATTAGAAAAACAAAGCGATGGCCTATGGGTTTTCGGATAGGTCATAAGGGAAATTAAAAGTTTAACAAGTGAGATTGAGGCCACTTTCAAGTGGGTAAATAAGTCTACAAATGCATTGGCAGATGATATCACAAAGCATGGGGTGATTGGGGAGCAATTTTTTTGGGACAAATTGTACTCTTCACCACAGTATGGGATTGACTTGGACTGCATGTGAACTTTATACTAATTCTAAAATTTCTTAATTAATGCAAGTTTCTGGTTATCTATCAAAAAAAGGATATATGATAAACAAAGACAACTTTCTTTTTTCTTTTGACATTTTTACCCTACCTAAGCCATATATCTCTCCTTGAGAAGCATAGACCCATTTCACCATCACATGTAATGTAAAACCAATAAAAAATTCAAACATTTCACCATAATGCAAAATCTTAGTTTATGTGACTACAACAAAAAAGGATTACTAAATATAAAGAAAAAACATAACAAATTTCAGCAAACACTGAAGTCCCAAATACCTATAGTTTTCTCTGTGACAAATGAGAGCTTCAATGGTACCACCAGAGTTGTACCTCCACCCATGAAAATTCCATGAACAAGAGCTACCTGAAAACAAACCAGTGGGTGACTACAACAGAAAGGATAACAAAACATAAAAGCTTTTGTTCTTAATAATGTTAGGGCATCTTACCTTACCCGTGTTTTGTTATAGGTGGTGTGGATGTGAAAACAAAGCCAGTACATTGTGTACACAACCTCTAGTCAGGAATCATCTAATAAAAGATTTTCTATAAGTAACTTTCTCTATTTAAACAACTACACCTAGGAAATATAACAACGAGTTTAATTATTCTAAATGCTTAGATACAAAAATTGCTTGAACAAAAAACACCTAGCCCCCTAGAAAAGAAGATGATAAAGTAAATACAAGAAATATTCTGTGCCTCCTCTAAAGGAAAACATGACCAAATCAAGAAGAAAGAAAATCATGAATAGTAGATGATGGTTCATTATCCTTCTTCCAAATAAAAAAAAAAGTCCAAGACATTCAAATGCCAAGAAATAAAAATACTAGCCTTAATTAGAATAAGCTCTACATCATTATCCTTCTTCCATTTCTTTAGGTACTCAACAGAGAAACCTGACCCCAAAAAATGGCATCAGTGACAATGATGTAATTATTTCATGATTCAACTTGCGAAGCAAACGAAATGCAAGATAAACCTATTAAATAGAATATCAAAGCCCCTGTTTCTTAATTAGTATTACAAATTCACTAAAAAAAGAAAACCAAGCATAGAGATCAATTTAGTTAGGGATGCTTGAAAGCTTGGCCTCATGCGTGTCCATTGTGCAAAGCTAATGGCTTTTCATTTATTAATCTCTTGGAGTTTTGTGTTTGCTATTTGTTAGCATTTTTTCTCATTATTTCAGTAGGGTTAATTTCAAAGGAATATATTTACTCTCATGGACTCTTCAAGTACCTAAGTTAACATATGGAGAAATTAGGAGATGTGTTCAGCCGAAGATCAATTAAAAAATACTAAGGAAACAAAGTAGTATAATAAGCTCACCTAGATTAGCAAACTCAAAAGTAAAACAAATTGAGATATCAGTTCATCCTAAATTAAAAAAAAAAAAAAGAGAAAAAACAGAGCATATTATGTTAATCCACACTAGTAAAAAAAGAATCAGAAAAAGAAAAAAGACAGGAAAATGAAAAAAGAAAAACATGTCTAAGCTGAAATAACTGGTACTGATATAACATTGACACCATAAAAGTAATTTTTTTTACTTATTTTTCATTTTGTTTTTGTACACAGTAAGGACTGGATCCATTAGAAGGAGCTAGACTGATCCCAAAGAAGCAGGACAAGCTGGCCACAGGAAAGTAGAAACCCATTCGAAGATTTTCTGTGGGCTACCTGGCCATACAAATAAAAGTATAAAGCAATGGACAACAGGTTCTGAATCTGATTACAGCCAAATATATAACAAGATTGAATGGAATTTAACCAACAAACTCAAATTACAGAAGTTTATACATTTTCCCAATAAAATAGGCGATCGAACGTCCAACTTAGTCCTTAGATGACTTGTTAAAAAGCAAAAGGGAAAAATTATTAATCATGTGGCCTTGGATGAATTAGGACATCACAGACACTAATCGTCCATTCCACAACTTGATCAGGGTTGATGAAAACCTCGGTACCAAAATAGAGTCCTAAGATTTGTCTATAGGTACAGTCCTTGGATCCAGATAGAAAGGGCAAGCTCATTAGGAGAGTTATTAATCCCCCCTACATGAGGTGCATTTTCTACAATTGTAATTTTGAGACAGCTGAGCACCTGTTTGTGCATTGTTCCACTAGATCACAAATCTAGGCTCGTTTTCTAAGTTGCCTCAATATGAGTTGGGTTTTCCCTAAAACAACTATTTATTACTCCTTAGCTAGATAGCATATAGGTGGAATTAATCAAAAGGGCAATAATGATTTGGTACATGATTCTAGATGTTGTTCTGTGGACTGTCTTGGATGGAAAGAAACAACAGTAACTTTGAATCCAAAGAAATGCATTTGGTATGATCTTGTATTAGGCCTCAGTTTGCAAAGAATTTCTATAATGCTCCAAGCTCTATTTTTATTAGCACCTAATCTCTTTTTCCACTGTAATTGTTATACATTTTGTAATTATTTTGTGAGATCTTCTGATCTGTACAACCCATTATATATAGAGTCTTCTTTTTCATACTTCATTAATATAATCATATCAGACCTCCAAAAAAAAATGGAAATGGAAATGAAAAATGCTAGACTTGGTGTTGAACTTCAATTTTTCTTTTAGTGTAGTGTAGGAGATGTGAGGTGACCATTAATTGTTCCATGAGGGACAAATCCCCCATGAGATAATTGCAAGGACATAACAAGATCAGACTATAAATTGGGCTCCTACTGTCTGTTTGCTAATCTGGTTACAAGACATGCATTATCAAAGGCATAGCTATGGCATAGCGGTTGAATGTTGGGGACTGACAAAACACGAGAGAGATGTACAAGGCGTAGCTGAGTTGTAGTTGAATATATACATGTTCTAGATGGTAATGGTCCTAACATACATGTTTGACATCCACAAGATTGAGTGCATTAGTTAGATGGGTCCTATCATAAGGAGGACTTTTATGTTAAAGTTAATTCAATTAACTGTTAGAGGAATAATCTGATTTGTTGATCTTCTATGGAACCCATCTTCTTTAAAAGGGTGCTTTTATATTGTGGGATTGGTTTTAGGGGGTGTGGCTCAACATGATGCAATGTGGTTTTTCTCTATGAATGTTAAGTGAAGATTTTGGATTTTTATGTGAAGCATCACACAAACATGTTGTGGAGAAGATTGATCTTCACACTCATTTCAAGACATTGAATTACTGAAACCTATGATGACAAGGTCATTGAAGGAAGCTCAGGAGTACCTATGAAATACAACAGAAAGAAGCCTAACCCAAAACACCAAGGATTGAATATTATCCATCACTCATTGTATTAAATACTACCATGTAATTGTTATGATGCAAAATAATTGCTAAAACAAACTTATCCATGATATTCTTGATGAAATTGGTGAAATACAGCAAAGAAAAATAACTAGAGGCAACCAAGCTATTTTTTTATTTGAAAACTAGACACAACAACTGATGAACTTGTTTGCCTTATATAGGCATATATGAGGATCAACTAATTAAAACATTTTAATTCCATTAATATTTAATTTGGTAACTGACTTAACAGTTACTAATTCATTAACACAAATTCGGTAACCGACTACTAATACAAAATTCGGTAACTGATTAACAATTACTAATCTACTAATAAAATTGGTAACCGACTAATAATTATTAATCTACTAATAAAATTTGTAACCGACTAACAATTACTAATTCACGGACGTGTTGGTGTTGTATTTTATCACTCCCTCTCAACACCAGCTTTGATTCTTTCTATCATCCCGAGTTGTTTGCAGAAATTTTCAAACTTGTTGCCACCTAAGCCTTTTGTGAACAAATCAGTGACTTGGTTTTCTGTCTTATCATGCTCTAATACAATTTCTTCTTGCAGAATTTTTTCCCTGATAAAGTGATGGTGCACCTCCACGTGTTTAGTTCTTGCATGAAAATTTGGATTCTCCGCCAAACGTATTGTCGACTGATTGTCGCAATACAAAGTAACTGCATAATCAATTGAATGACGCAAGTCCTTCAACAATTGTATAAGCCAAGTGCACTCTTGAGCTGCCATTGCTGCAACTCAATATTCTACTTCTGTTGTTGGCAGAGATATAGTTGGCTTCCTTTTACTGCACCAAGAAATTGCTCTAGATCCAAGCATAAAGACATACCCAGTAGTTGAGCGTCGGGTATCATGATCACCTGCATAGTTCGCGTCACAATAACCAGCTAGTTTGCAATTCTCACTTTTCTTATACAGAATGCCATAGCTAGGCATACTTTTCACATATCTTAAAATTCCCCGAACTGCTTCCAAGTGAGGCTTCTTTGGATTTTGCATGTATCGACTCATCATACCAACTGCATAAGAAACATCAGGCCTGGTTAAAGTTAAATAAATCAAACTACCCACCAACTGTCGATACATCATTACATCTTCCATATCTCTCCCTTCATGGGCACACATTTTGGCGTTTGGCTCTTTTGAAGTCGAAATTGGTTTGCACTCAAGCATTCCAAACTTCTTCAATAAATCTTTGGAGTATTTTTGTTGACAGATAAATATTCCTCCTTGAATGGGATCAATCTCTAGACCAAGAAAGTGCTTGAACTGACCAAGTTCTTTCATCTGAAACCGAACTGATAGATTCTCCTTTGTTTGGAGAATTTCTTCTTCACAATTTCCTGTTATAATTAAATCATCCACATATACTAGCACAATAGCTAGCTTCCTACCATTCGCTTTGACAAACAAGCTCGAATCTGTAGGTGCCACCGAATAACCACAGTGAGTCAGAAATTCAGAAATTTTGCCATACCAAGCTCTCGGTGCTTGCTTTAGTCCATAAAGCGCCTTCCGTAGCTTACACACAAATTCAGGATGATCTTGAATCTGAAAGACCATCAGTTGAACCATGTAGATTTCCCGATCTAACTCCCCATGTAGGAATGCATTCTTCACATCTAACTACCACAAATTCCAATCTTTGTTAGCTACAAGTGCAAGTAGAACTCGTACAGTCGTAAGTTTTGCAACTAGACTAAACGTTTCATCATAGTCTAGTCCATATTGTTGAGAAAACCCCCGAGCTACCAGGCAAGCCTTGTGCCTCTCGATTGATCCATCTGTGCGACGCTTTACCTTATACACCCACTTGCAAGAGATAGGCTTCACATCTTTAGGTTTTGGCATGAGCTCCCAAGTCTGATTTTGTTCTAATACATCGATCTCCTCATCCATAGCTTTATTCCACTAATGTCTCTGGTTCTTTTGTAGCTACTTCTTCTATTATAGTGGTGTTGGCATATTTGGATTTGGTTTTCTAGCTCTTGCAGATCTTCTGAGAGGAGTTGGTGCTTCTACTTCAATAGGATCACCTTCTTTGTCTGATTGATCATAAACTCCCATTTGCCTAGAACTTTGAGCTATGTCTTGCTGGACATTGCTACCATCATCTGCATCTTCAGATTTGCCTAAACTCAGCAGGATTTGAGCAGATTGTAGCTCATCTTTAATAATATCAGAGTCTGGCAGTATCTCCTTTTTTGAGGACCACCATGAAGATGCTTCATCAAACACCACATCCCGAGACGTGTAGCACTTTCCAGTTGTAGGATCGCAGCACCTCCATCCTTTTCTTTGATTGTCATATCCTACAAAAATGCACTTAACAACTTTCTTGTCCATCTTGCTACATAAATGATTAGGTCAAAAACATAACAAATACAACAAAAAACTCGAAAATAGCTAATTGTAGGTTTTACATTCCACAACTTTTCAAAAGGTGAAAGAAAGCATAACCTTTGTTGAGAAAGCCTGTTGATTACGAAGGCTGTAGTCTTCATTGCTTTTGCCCAAAATTGTCTTGGAACATTCTTCGCATGAAGCATACTTCGACGTATTTCTGCCAAGTGCCTGTTCTTCCTTTCTGCTACTCCGTTTTGCTGTGGAGTATTAGGACATGTGAACTGATGGCATATTTGGTGCTCCCAAAAAAAATCACTGAACTCCCCTGAGGTATACTCTCCTCCGTTGTCGGTGCGTAGACAACGAATTCTTTTGCCAACTTCTGCTACCGCTACTTTCCTGAACTCATTAAACTTTGAGAGAGTTTCTGATTTTTGTTTCATGAAGTAAACCCACACATACCTTGAGAAATCATCTAAAAAGGTCACCATGTACTTCATCCCACCAATAGAGGCTTGCTTTACGGGTCCAAACACATCAGAGTGTATTAACTCTAATGGTTCATTTTCTTTAAATTTTGACTCTTCATATGGCAACTGATGCGCTTTACCATATTGGCACCCTACGCAGACTGTGTCTGCATTTACTTCAAGTTGGGGAAGACCTTTCAGCATTGATCTCTTCATCACCACATTTAGCTTGGAATAGCTAACGTGACCTAACCGCATGTGCCATAAGTCAGTCCTCTCATTTTTTCTTGTCTTGTCTACATATGCAGTTTCTGCAGACATCACATGGACTGATTCTAATCTTCGCCCCTTCATCACTGGCTCTTCTATAACCTCAAGGTCGCGATAAACCTTAACATCTTGCGGACCAAATAGAACAAAATGGCCAGAAGATGTTAGTTGTGATACTGAAGGCAGATTTTTCTTCATACCTGGAACATGATAAACATTTTGAAGCTGCACCTTATTAGCACTATTTTGGGGAGAAACTGTCATATTACCGATGTGAGTTATTGGTAACTTCGAGTTGTTGGCTGTTACCACAACTCGACTTCCCTTGTACTCTGACAAATTCTGCAACTTTTTTTGAGCATCCCGAGTCGATGATCCGATCTTTCTCATAGTCAATATGTTCAGATATAGTTATTGTAAGTGCTAACTCCTCTTCTGCTGCAAATAACGCCTTAGCATCCCACTCTTCTTCGCTTTTGAAGGTAGTCGCGTTACTCTCCACCGGCTTTTTCTTTGACCAACAAGCTTTCGCCATGTGACCCTTCTTCCCGCAATTGTAGCATTTTCCTTCAAATTTTCTGCCATTGCCATGATTCTTTGAAGCTCCCCCTGTACAAGCACTTCCTTCGCCTTGATGACTTCTTGCCTTGTCATCATTCTTCTTAGACCCTTCAAATGTATTCTACTTGGAGTTCCTCCTACTTTTATTAACACAGAGTGCTTCCTCCTCACCCTTTAGCAAGATTCCTCCCATTTTCTTAGCTAGTGCTTCTTGTCCAGCAAGCAAATTTTTGAACTCAACAAGTGATGGCTGATTTTTCCATCCCTATACTACAGCAACAAAGCCCCTGTATTCGGGCCTCAAACCATGGATAATTATTCTTTTTATCCTAGTTTCCCCGATTGGAGCTTTCGGATCCAACTCGGAAATTTCACGGCATAGTGACTTCACCTTGTGAAAATACTGAGGATTGGCATGTCGCGTTGTGCTAACGACAAAAGTCCGCTCTCTAAAAGTTGAAGCCTTGTGTCGTTCTTCTTTGAGAACAGCATGGCAAGTGTATCCCAAGCTTCTTTGGGAGTTTTTGCATCCCGAATATGTTCTAGCACATCTTCTTTGACTGTGGTCTTTAAAGCGAACATTGCCTTACTCGCTTTTATCTTCCACTTCCGCAATGTACCATTTGCATCCTCTGCTTCCGGTTGCGTAACTTCGTTTCCGTTGACAACCTCCCATAAATCTTGGCCTTGCATGTAAGACATCATACATGTAGACCAAGTACTGTAATTCTGATTGTTGAGCTTTTTTATTCTGCCAATGACTTGAAGATCACTCATTTTGTCAAGAGAAAAGACTTACCAAATCTGATGTCCATGACCAACCTGGCTCTGATACCAGATTGATGAAATTGGAGAAATACAACAAAGAAAAATAACTAGAGACACTCATAAAGTGTTGAGACCCAAACACCCCCTCCAGAACCCACTAGGGGAGTGGATCAGGCCGCCACCTATCAGCCATTCACAAGAAGACAGAGGAGCCAGGCGGTAGAGCCCTAGAATTAGTTACACTCAGAGTTGGTTACTCTGTCAATTGAAGATTTTCCACCCATGTTATCTACCAGAGTTAGTTATTAAGAAATTAGAGAATATTCCATATGATATTACACCTGTAGGCCAGCTATATAAGGCCATCATCACATAATGAAAGCAATGAATGATTCTCCCTTAATTTTTCTCTCCCTGATTCCAGTTTCTTCCTTCCCTCCCTTCTCTCTTTTCTCTCCATCTTCTGTTTCAGGAGGTCAAGCCTCCCTCGAAGAGGTTTCCGAGGTGAGCGGAAACTCACCAAGTTGGTATCTGAGCAAGGTTGCAGACCAGCTATGCCGTAGACAAGATCCTCTACCATGGAAGACAGAGTCGACCAACTTGAGATTGGGTTCCATCAGGTACTGAACGAACTCAGGGATCACAAGGTGGTCATCTCTAACCTCGCTTCCCAACAACAATCCGGCGAGACTAGTCATCCAATAGGGGCCGATGCCTCTGTTTCCGGTAGCCAAGGAGCTGGGGGTTACCCCGCTGGAAAGGTTACTAAAATCAATTTTCCCAACTATTCCGGTGGAGATCCCATTCCTTGGATTTTCAGAGCAGAGAGATTCTTCGAGTATCATGAAACCCCTGCACACCAGCGCGTCGCCATCGCTTCCATTCACCTAGAAGGAGATGCTATTCTCTGGCTTCAGTGGTATCGACAAACCCATCCTCAAGTAACTTGGGCGGAGTTCACAGAAGCCTTGTGCATTCATTTTGGGCTGACGGCGTTCGTGGATTACGACAAACTCCTCACTCGACTAAAACAGACCGGGACAGTAGTAGACTACCAGCTCGAGTTTGAAAGAATGGCGACCAGGGTACATGGATGGCCAGAGAAGGCTTTGGTAGGGTGTTTTGTGGGAGGTCTCAAAGAAGACATTCGCCTGGAAGTGAGAGCTCTCGACCAGCGATAGTCATGGTGGTGGTGGGAATGGCTCGCCTGCAAGAAGAGAAGATGGATAGCATGCGTAGAACCAGCAAGCCTTCCTACCCGAATGTGACGGCTCCCCAGCGGACCGAGCAACAACCCATGAAACAAATTGGGGATTCTCAGAAGCCCATTCTGTCCAGGCCCACTGTGCCCTTCAAGCACCTCTCATGGGCTGAGATGCAGGCCCAACGCGAGAAGGGCCTCTACTACAATTGTGATGACAAGTTTGGACTGGGCCATAAGTGCCGAGTCCAGCGAGTGTTTCTTCTTCAGACATAGGAAGAACCGGAAGAAAACGTAGAAGACTTGAACTGATCTCAGTTGAACCAGAACCGGGGCGAGCCAAGATCTCCTTACACGCCCTCATGGGCCTCAGCCCTCTTCAGTCCATGCGAGTAGAAGGAAGGTTAGTGGGCCGATCTGTGATGATCTTGATTGACAGTGGCTCAACCCTGAATTTCATCACTTGCCGATTAGCAAGGCAACTAGGTATGTCTATACAACCCACTCCACTCTTTTCAATCTATGTGGCTAACGGAAGTCAGTTGACATGTGATGGTGTGTGCAAGAAGGAAAGGATCCTTATACAAGGCCACTATTTCGTGGTGGATCTCCACCCATTGGATTTCTCAAGGGCTGATATTATTCTGGGAATTCATTGATTACGTGGTCTAGGGCCGGCACTGTGTGATTGGGCCAAAATGACAATGGACTTTTATCAAGATGGTCAAACTTGCCATTTCCAAGGGGTGCGACCTTCGAGTCCCCAGGGTGATATTGTAACTTCCATATTACAGGCCTCCAAGCATACTGGACAGCCTTATTTATGCACTTAGGCATGCAGCCCACAACTCCAACTTTAAACAATCAAGGCAATGACCAACCCACGGAAGCCCAACACGAGGCACTATGATTGATACTTGATCAGTTTGTTGATGTGTTCAAGGAACCAAGCCAATTACCTCCACCCTGGGCCCATGACCATCAGATACCCCTCTTACCAAATTCTAAACCGGCCAATGTGAGGCCATATAGATACCCCTATTTCCAGAAGCTAGAAATTGAGAAGGCAGTAAGAGAGCTAATGAACAAAGGGCATATACAAACCAGCACCAGCCCATTTTCATCCCATGTACTCCTAGTAAAAAAGAAGGATGGTAGTTGGCAGTTTTGTGTAGATTACCGGGCCCTGAATCAGATTACAGTGAAGGACAAGTTCCCGATACCCCTCATTGATGAATTGTTGGATGAGTTAGAAGAAGCATAGGTGTTCTCCAAACTGGATCTGCGATCCGGGTACCATCAGATCCGGGTTCACCAGGCCGACATCCACAAGACCGCTTTCCAAACCCATGATGGCCATTATGAGTTCCTGGTTATGCCGTTTGGGCTCTCACCAACGCCCCCTCCACTTTCCAGGCCCTTATGAATGACATTTTTAGGCCTTTCTTAAGGCAATTTGTTTTAGTATTCTTCGATGACATTCTAGTTTACAGTAGGGACTAGAGCACCCATATGGAACATCTGAGACTTACTCTCACCACTCTAAAGGAACATCAATTACATGCCAAAATGACCAAGTGTTCTTTTGGACAAAAACAGATATAATACTTAGGCCATGTGGTTGCAGCAGGGCGGGTCATGGAAGACCCAGAAAAGATAGAGGCCATCCAAAAATGGCCCAAGCCCACTACTATTAAGGCTCTCAGGGGTTTCCTTGGGCTTACAGGGTATTATAGGCGTTTCATTAAGGGGTATGGGCTCATGGCCGCCCCTCTAACGCTCCTGTTGAAGAAGGATTCTTTCAGATGGGTTGATGAAGCCCAACGAGCCTTTGAAGACTTGAAGACAACAGTTTCGAGCCCTCCAATCCTTATTCTTCTAGATTTCACTCAGCCCTTTGAGATTGAGTGTGATGCCTCAGGTGCAGGGGTGGGGGCCGTCCTGATGCAGAAGGGACAGCCCATTGCTTGCTTCAGTAAGGCCTTATCAGCCGCCCACCAGAACCAGTCCACTTATGTCAAAGAGATGATGGCAGTGGTAATGGCAGTCCATAAATTGCATACCTATCTATTGGGACGCCAATTTATCATAAGGTCAGACCAACGAAGTCTGAAATATATAGCAGAACAAAGAGTGCACACTCTAGAGCAGCAAAAGTGGCTGAGTAAACTGATGGGCTTCGGCTACCAAATAGAGTATAAACCTGGGCCTACTAACAGGGTAGCTGATGCCTTATCACGGGTAGAAGAGCTGGCCCAACTAACCTACTCTCAGCCTAGTTTTCCCTTGTTTGAAACCATAAGGCGAGAAGCAAGGACTGATCCGCAGCTGCAGGACATTAGGGAAACATTAAGGTAGAACCCTTCCCAGGTTGCAGGGTACCAAATTGTGCAACCATACCTCTTCTTCAAGGGACGGTTCGTGATTGCTCCAAATTCCAGCCACAAAACTGAACTATTGAAGTTGTTTCATGATTCCTCCTTGGGAAGACATTCAGGAGTGCTAAGAACTCTAAAGAGGCTCAGCAGCCACTACCATTGGGTAGGTATGCACAAGGATGTGTTACACTATGTATCTGAATGCCAGACCTGTCAACGGCAAAAATACTCCTCACAGTCTCCCGCGGGCCTCCTACAGCCCCTCAAGATTCCAGAGCAAGTATGGGAAGACCTCTCCATGGACTTCATCACCGGACTTCCCCGTTCTTTAGGGAAGGAAGTTATCATGGTAGTAGTTGACCATCTCACCAAGTATAGCCATTTCTCTGCCCTGCCTCACCCTTACACCGCAGCAACGGTGGCTGACATCTTCATATGGGACATCGCCAAATTGCATGGGACACCAAGATCCATGGTATCGGACCGTGACCCTGCCTTCCTAAGTTTATTCTGGAAGGAATACTTCTGATTGCAAGGAACCCAACTGCACCCATCCACAAGTTACCACCCCCAGACGAATGGACAGACTGAAGTTCTTAATCAGTGCTTAGAAGCCTACTTGAGGTGCTTCATAGGGGAGAAGCCCAAACAGTGGGCTCACTGGCTTCCGTGGGCAGAATACTGGTACAACACAACTTATTAGTCAGCAGCAGGACTGACACCCTTCAAGGCTCTATATGGTAGAGAACCTCCTCCCTTATTACCTTATGAATTTGGGTCGGCTAAGATGGTAGAAGTAGAGACTCGCCTACTAGCTAGAGATGAGATCCTTAGACTGCTCAAGGCCAACTTGACTAAAGCCCAGCAAAAGATGAAGGCCTACTATGACTCTCACCACTGCCCACTAGAGTTTCAGGTAGGTGATTTTGTCTACCTTAAGCTCCAACCTTACCGCCAGGTCCCAGTGATGAGACGGGCTTGGCACAATCTAGCTCCCAGATATTATGGGCCCTATAAGGTGCTGGAGAGAGTGAGCCTTGTTGCTTACAGATTGGACCTCCTGCTACCTCGAAGCTACACCCGGTGTTTCACATTCCACTTCTCAGGAAAGTTGTGGAGAATCATACCCCTATCTCACCGAACTTACCCCAATTTATAGATGGAGGGGACATTTACATGGAGCCTGTCAAGATTGTGGATTTCCGATGGGTTCGGCGAGAAGGGCAGGTGGTGCCAGAAGCCAAGGTTGAATGGGCCGGTCTGCCTCCAGAAGAGGCCACATGGGAACCTTATCTAAGGCTGAATGAGAGGTTTCCCAACCTTGACCTTGAGGGCAAGGTCAGTGCTAAGGGGGGAGGAACTGTTGAGACCCTAACACCCCCTCCAGAACCCACTAGGGGAGTGGAGTAGGCCGCCACCTATCAGCCATTCACAAGAAGACAGAGGAGCTAGGCGGCAGAGCCCCAAAATTAGTTACACTCAGAATTGGTTACTCTGCCACCTGAAGATTTTCCACCCATGTTATCTGCCAGAGTTAGTTATTCAGAAATCAGAGAATATTCCCTATGATATTACACCTGTAGGCCAGCTATATAAGGCCATCATCACATAATGAAAGCAATGAATGATTCTCCCTTAATTTTTCTCTCCCTGATTCCAGTTTCTTCCTTCCCTCCCTTCTCTCTTTTCTCTCCATCTTCTGTTTTAGGAGGTCAAGCCTCCCTCGAAGAGGTTTCCGAGGTGAGCGGGAACTCACCACAAAGAATCTCACGAACAGAGAAGAAGGCACAAATTAAACAGCAACCAAGCTATTTTTTGATTTGAAAACTGGACACAACAACTTATGAACTTGTTTGCCTTATATAGGCATACACGAGGATCAACTAATTAAAACATTTTAATTCCACTAATATTTAATTTGGTAACTAACTTAACAATTACTAATTCACTAACACAAATTCGGTAACTGACAACTAATACAAAATTCGGTAACTGATTAACAATTACTAATCTACTAATAAAATTTGTAACCGACTAATAATTATTAATCTACTAATAAAATTTGTAACCGACTAACAATCACTAATCCACTGACGTGCTGGTGTTGTATTTTATCAATTCTCATATGGAGGTGAGTCTTGTTGTAAGTATATTACAATGGTACTATCCATTTTTTTGTAGAATTCCTCTTGGAACATATACCAAATCAAATAATTTTGTTAAATAACTAATTCAATAAAGCAATAGGTGTAGGCCTCCCTTTTGGCTGTATTTGTTTTAGGTGTAAATTCAGTTTTACACCGACAGAAATGTGAACCGGTTTAGTTGTCGATGGAAATTGGGATTGGTAGATTTTGAAAATTTACACCGATCATGTTTGGTTGTCAAGGTGTAAATTCTATGAACATTTACAGAAAGGAGGAGAGAAGCAGAGGAAGAAGAAGAAGAAAAAGGAGGAGAAGAGAGAAAGAGAGAGAACGAAAGAGATACAGATGGGAGGTGGGCTCAGATCTGTCGTTGCAACTGACGGAACAGAGAAAAAAAAAGGGGGGAAGAAGAAGAAGAAGAAGAAGAGAGAGAGAGAGAGAGAGAGAGAGAGAGAGAGAGAAAGTGAGAGAAATTGCCTGTGCCGCTGCCGCCTTGGGTCGATGGTGACGGAACAGAGAAAGAAACAAAAAAGGGGAAGAAGAAGAAAAAGAAGAGAGAGAGAGAGAGGAAGAAAGAGACTTGTAAAAGTATACTGATAATGATAATTTTGATGCATATTTTACATCGATTATTGATGTAAAAAAATTGAAAAATCAGTTACATCGATTTTCAAACATGTGGAAAATCGAACCGGGGTGTAAAAAGTTTACCCCAGTTCGATTTTCCACCTTAAACAAACGTGACCTTTAAGAAAAATACACATTATACATAGAGGCGAATTATTTCAATCCAAAATCCCAATTAGGGTTTGTTTGATAATAGCTCAATTTGTTGAATTGAACGGTTAAATCATTCATCTAATATCAAGCCATAATAAATACAAACTAAACTTCTGAAAAGAATATAATAAACAGGACATAGAAGGCAGTGCCTCTGTTTTCTTTAGGTAACAGGATTGTCATATGGTTCACAAGAAGAATAGTCCACCATTCATATACATCCAAACCAAATAAAAGAATATAATAAAGAATAAGTAAATATTGAAGAGCTTACCTGCTCTGGGCACCGGCACTAAAATGGACAGCCATAATCAAAGAAGGTGAATAGACAATTGAAATTGAGCGGACAATCAATATAGATAACAATAATTTAAAATATAGTAATTATTATTTTACGCTAAGTTTGGGAGTTCTAAAAAGTAAGTGATTATTCGAATAATCACTTATTTTGGACAATAACCACACGAATAAGTACTTATTGCTAAGAATAAATGCTTTTTCGAGAATTCGACCTATAAACTTTGGATTTATTTTTAAGTGTATATTTCCTTTGTGGCCAGCTGTCTTGGCCTGTCATGTCATTTTGAAAATACCTATGTTACCCTTGTTTGAAATAAGTGCTTTTTCACCAAATGTTCATGAATATAAGCACTTATTGAATAAACATTTAGGATCTTTTAGTTCATAATCAAAATCCAAATCAAAATCGAAAACATTTGAAGTCAGAATCGGAATGGTCTATTCCCATAGTTTGTTTGGTTCAAATAGGAATGAGAATAGAAATGGGAGTTAACAGTAATGAGATTTCATTCCCAAGGGAGGGGCATATAATGACCATTCCCTCAAATGGGAGAATGCCATTCCATCAAGAATGAGAATGGGATTCTGATTCCTCCCAACCAATAAATGGTTGGAACCGGAAGAATTCATTCCAATTCCGATTCCAGGCCCCAATTCCTACAAACCAAACTGGGCCTTATTTTTGAAATAAGCACACCCAAACTTCCCTTGAAATGCCTAAAATTGTGAATGGCTACCCATTCTGTCAAGTCGGAATCTCCTAACAGGAAAAATTATGATCACATAGCATCCAACCTCGCATTGGGAATATCTCCCATAATCTATACTACTTTAAAAAGTCAAATAGCCTCAAGAATATTTTTAGAATTTTTTGAGGACAAAATTTACCCTTCTATATTTAAATTTATTGATAAAAAATGAGGGCAAATAGGGTAATCGGTTATTGATATTAAATGAGTTGAAAGAGGTAATTTTAGAATATCCAATGCATTCAATTCTCTCACATTAAATCCAACATTTAAGGTATTAATTTGCATTCACCTTCAGTGAATCATATATTTAAGGCTCTTTTGTTTCTTCTCACCATTAAATTCTATAATTAAATCCATACATAATAAATTAATAATTTCAATAAAATAAAAATTTATACTTTTAAGATCTACCTGGAAAAAAATAGTGTTTTCATCTAAGTGGTGGCAAGAAAGTAAACCATTTGGGTAAAATGAGCCAATCCAAATTGTCACAATTAAATAATAAAATTCAAAAATATATGAAATAAAAAATATAGAAATTAAAAAAATTTGAGAACATTTTTAACATCATATATTTGGCATATTAAACAATAATAAGTATGATAAACAATGTTTTAAAAATAGACGCGGAGGCTGACCCATTTTTGCCTTCGGGTCATAAGTCATCAGTTCGACTATCAAGGTCAAATGATTCAAACCGCTCTGTGTCAACACTATGTGTGTGTGTGTGTATGTGTGCAAAAATACATATTTTATAAATAAATAGTACAATTATGTTTTATATATAATATATGTATTATGTTACATTTATTTATGTTTTTAATTCAATTTTTTATTTTTTTATTTATAAAAAATATAAAAAATTACAATTTGGGGCCAAAAAAGAGGTTTCTTTCACAAAAATATCAATGCAAGACACCTAAGGCCCTCTGGACGTATAGATCTTGAAAAGTTACCCAAAATAAGAAAACAAAACCCTAACCAGACATTGAAGTGCAAAGTTATGGCTTCCAAAAATTTGCACATAATTAAAGTGCACAACCTACGGCCTGCTTATTAGGTCAAAAGGTTCAATGGTTGAACCACCAAGGTTAGACAACTTTTAACTGAAAGGGGCAATTTCAATAGAACCAAAACCAAAATCAAGGCTAAGTGACGGTTTAAACAGTTCAATCAGCCAAGTCAATAACAGGTTAAAAACATTGATGGTAAATAAAAAAAAATGTTTCTATTAATGATAGAAATGGAATGTAAAATTTAAAACCAATTGGAATTTGGAAGTAAAACTATTTTACTATTATCTCTCATTAAATCTCATATGTAAGGTATATTCTTTTATTAAACTCATATTTAAGATATGTTTTTCCCATCATGAAATTCTATTAATTAAATCCACAACATTAATTTTAATAATATAAAAATAAATATTTTGAAAAATAATTTGAAAACAAAACCGTTTTCTTCCCTCTCGGTGGTGGGTAAGCAATCCAACCATTTGGGGTCAAATGCGTTAATAAATAATGTCATAATTAAATAATAAAAAATCAAAATATATAAAATATATAATACAAAAAATAAAAAGAACTAGGCACATCACTAATATTGTGTACTCATTATACTAAACAAAAATAAGTATGGAATGTAAGAAGTATTTTTATAAATGAGGAAAATGAAATGCCAAAAATAAAATCAACCTAGAAATGATAATAATTTTTTTAAAAAGTAGAAAATACAAATAATCATAAAAATAAATATTATACATAAGATATAATATATTCAAAAGAGTATATAAAATTTATATATTAATTATGTCAAAAAAAAATTAAGTGTGATAAGTAAAAATTATTTATATAATGTTGATGAAATATATAATTTAAAATTGATATGAAAGCAAAGCTATTTTGTTATCTAAATGTTGGGTCAATGATCAAACTTTTCAAAGAAATTCATTATGTCATAATTTAATAATAAATATTTAAAAAAGACAGAACACAAAAAATAAAAAAAAGTACAAAGTTTTTTTTCAAAGACATTTCAAAATATTTCTAATATTATATAATCATCATATTAAATAAAAATTATATTTATTTAAGACAGAAATGGAACACAAAATTTAGTAATAATAAAAACAGCAGCAACAATTGCAATAGTAGTAATAGTAATAAATTATAAAGACCCCCTGTACTGTACTGAGGGGTCTGTGAGAAAGACACCCTGTAATTTGTTTTGTGACAAAGACACCCTTGTACTTTGACCGTGAGACAAAGGCCCCCTTCCGTTAGCCTTCCATTAAAATCCACCGTTGCAATATTTTTTAATCCCCATATTAACATTGTAATAACTATTAGGACAAAAACATTGTTCCATCCCTGACATTACGATACGTGAACCTGTTGCAACGGCAGTGGACTTCCGAAGTCCTCCATCTGTCTCCCTCTTTCTCTCGCTCTCCCAATCTCTCTTCTTTCCCTTTCTCTCATCCCCTTTCTTCTTCCCGATTTCCTCCGGCAATGTGGAGATCATGAACGACATAGTGGAGCGCTTGCGCAGAGGAGAGAATGCTGATCTGAACGCCCACAAATCCACAGCTTGTCACAAATATGGCCTCGCTCGTGCCCCCGAACTCGTCGAGATGATAGCGGCGGTGCCGGAATCGAAACGCAAGTCTCTGCTCCCTCGCCTCCGAGCCAAGCCCGTCCGCACCGCTTCTGGTATCGTCCACATCTGAGATGAATTACAGTAACTAACTATCAATTCTAAGAATCCTACGGGTAAACTGATCTCAGGGATTTTTACACCATTTCACTAACGGTGAGGATTCAAGATTGATTGATTTGTCATGCATAACGGAGACTATCGGAGACTTTGAAGATTGAAGATTGGATCCACCCACCACACACACTATATCAACCCCAATGGAAGATAGTTCATCATCATAAGAATAAGAAGAAAATGAAGAAAAACAGGGGAAAATCGAATTTGACGGAAAATGTTCAAACCAAATATAGAACGATGATGAACGAACTTTCCCCTGTCTTTTCTATTGCTTTTTGTTTATCAGGATTTACGCGTAAAAAAATAATGGAATTTAAAGTATATACCAGTCGCCGGGAGATGCCTGGACTGCTTGGTCGAAATAAGATTGAGCTCTATCTTGGTCTCTATGTGTCTCCCATATGAGTTTTCCATACAGAGACAACACTTCTCCATCTCCGGGACTCGCCAATATAGCTCTTCCATAGTACTCTTCCGCTTTAGCCACATCTTTCTCCACCTGTACAAATCGGATTGAAAAAATAAAAACATCATTATGAGATGATGGATAAAAATATCATCGGTAAATCGAACTGCCAAGTACCTCATGCAAGAGCTGGCCATAATTCCTCAAGAGAAGTGGATTTGTTGGGTTCAATTTCAGCATTTGTTGATGGAACTGCCAAGTTTCGCCAGCTCAAAACATATGGTGATACGAGAAGTGGTGCGGACAGGCTTGGCTCGAAGGCGAGGGAGCAAAGAATCGCGTTCCGATTCCGGCACCGATTCCTCAAGAGAAGTGGATTTGTTGGGTTCAATTTCAGCATTTGTTGATGGAACTGCCAAGTTTCGCCAGCTCAAAACATATGGTGATACGAGAAGTGGTGCGGACAGGCTTGGCTCGAAGGCGAGGGAGCAAAGAATCGCGTTCCGATTCCGGCACCGCCGCTATCATATCGATGAATTTGGGGGCACGAGAGAGGCATATTTGTGACAAGCTGCGGATTTGAGGGTGTTCAGATCAATGTTCTCTCCTACGCACGATCGCTCCACCATGCCGTTCACCATCTCCACCATGCCAAGAAAATCGGGAAGAAGAAAGGGGAAGAGAGAAAGGGAAAGGGGAAGAAGAGACATCGGGGGAGAGAGAGGGAGATAGAGGGAGGACTTCAGAAGTCTGTCACCGCTGCAACAAGTTCGTGTATCCTGAGGTGGGAGAAGATGGACAGCGTTTTTATTTTAATAGTTATTAGAAGGGAAGTATGGGGATTAAAAAATATTCTAACACGATTTCAACGGAAGGGCATTTTTGTCTCACGGTCATAGTACATGGGGTTTTGTAATTTACCTCAATAATAATAATAATAATAATAATAATAATAATAATTGTTATTATAATTTAAAATTTCTACAAGTGTAAATTTAGTACAAATATTTAAATTTATTTTTAATCATATTATTACTTTTATTAATATTTAATTTTTATATTAAGTATGATATATCTAAAATTCAAGTAATTAATATGAAAAAAAAAATCATACATACATACTTAATTATTAATTTAATCTATGCTTTGAAATTTAGCTCAACTTTCCATGTCAAATAGGGACTGATATCACCAATTCCCTATTTGGGTAGTAGGTTGACCGATTTTTCCAAGCCCCAATTATTAGAACTTGATTGAACTGGTGGACTGACTAATCCATTCTAGTTCTTTGAACATTGTTCCATTGATATTTTGGCATTGAAGCATTTGTATAGTTACGTTTAATTGAGTATAGGTTATCAATGTTTAAGAGAATTATTGACCTAGATGGTTCGAAATGGATAATAAACTATTGATTCGATTATTCAAACCATTGAAACATTTTTAACCCAAATAGGGGTTCATGGCAAAACAAAAATTTAAGTCAACTTATAACAAAATAACGAGGAAAAACTATGTTGCTAAAAATACATGATACTGGATGGGCTTTGACCAATCAAATCCCCACCCAACCCCTGTGAATTTGATACATAACCAACTTTTGGTTACCATTGATTGGTTAAGTTTTATTATCATAATCAACCCTATTTTGATCAATTAGTTGACTATGGAATAGTTAAGTCAAGTTTGATAAACCTAATTCACCCACTCTAAATTTAAGCCGCCCCAATGAAAATATAAAATGTGTTTGGAGGAATCATTTTTTGTAGTGGTTATACGATTGATTTAGTCTCATTCATTAAACTGAACTTTTGCTCTTTAATCTATTTATTGTTGTGCTAAATATATTTATAGATACAATTTGTTATGGTTGTTTTAACGGTTCAATGAAACTAGCAACAATCAAAGATAGGATTTGCAACTTTTGATTCACCCTTGTATCCAACTTTTAATGATAATGCTCCACCTCCTAGGGTAAAGATATATTCATTAGTGAAAGTATTATTTTTTGAATATAAAATTCAATTCGCATTAGTAAAGCCTTCTAAAACAAGAGAAAAACTTGAGTAGTATATAGAACCAATTATACTTTTATACTCATTTTGTGAAACAAGTTCCCCTACATGTGTTTTTAAGTGAATACTACAGCCAAGTGATGTTTTCATAGGTTTACGGTCATAGTGTCCAAACTTCCTAAGTATACTCTCTACATAGTATGATTGGAAGAGAATAAAATTTCCTTGTTATTTATGGATTTTAATCCCTAGAATTACACTAGCCTCATCCATGTCCTTGGTGTCAAATTTGGATATTAAGAACTATTTTTTTTTCTTTCGCCACATCCAGACTTGTTTCAATTATCAAACATATCATCAATATACAATGCATAGGATAAAAAGATGACTACAATGCATTTGTATTATAAAAATAGTAAACAGAAGGCAAAATGAAACTTTTCACTCTTGCTTTCCAAAACTGAATTGTAGTGGTTATTGAGAAACTGTGAATTGTAGTGAATATGAAGACTGATTCATGTCATTTGGTCACTCTCTTTAAAACCACATTTGCCCCCTATGATACAAATAAGTGAATATAAATCGGTCACCAAGATAAAATAGCCTAAAGGCGATTAATAAGCGTGCACTTGCTTATCAGACCTTTGCAAATCACTCAAAGATGAAGAGATGTGTCTCTCCAAAGCAAGTGCCAATTCAAAAATACACAAATAGAAGAGGAAGAAAATGTTCAAACATTAAAATTAAATTTAAATTAAAACTGGCGATTAAGAATTAAACAATCCAAAAGAAAAAATGATAAGGTGTGGTGTGGACCCACATGCACACGCACACCCGCACCCTCACCCATGCCGTGGAATCCATGCACAAGGCAACCCTTTATGGTCCCCGTTGAGCCAAGGTTAATCCCATAGAGCAGCCCATTGGAGTAGATGATGGTTCTGGGTAAACTGGTTAAACATGGGTCATGAGCAAGTTTCCCACAATTCCCTCCATCTAGGTGGGCCTTATGGCAAGCTTGGATTGGACCACAGTATTTGACCTTTGAAATTTATCTTTATCGGAAGTTGTTCAAAAAAAGTACATTGGCCAAATTCCAATTTCCAAATTCAATTCGTCTATTTGAATTGGAATTTGACTCAGACCAAATTCCAAATTCAATTAATTTGTAATTGGGCAGAATACTTATCAATAACATCTGTTCAATCCAATATAATCATATCACATAATATTTAGGGATTTTTTTATATTATTCCACCTCATAAATTTTTACAGTTTTATAATACAGTCAGGAAAAATAACATAGGAATGTATCACTATGTGTAAGGGTAGGTACTGTATTATATGTGGGGTTTGGGACAATACATGTACTTATACTTACATAATTTTTTATTATTTTTATGGTAAATTCATTTGAATGTTTTGTATTTAGGGTCCATTTGGTTCGTAGTCAGAATTGGAATTGGAATTGGAATTGAAATCCTCCGAAATCGAAATTGGAATGATCCATTCCCATGGTCTGTTTAGTTCAAATATGAATGAGAATGAGAATTAAAATCAGCAGAAATGGGATCTCATTCCTAAGAAAGAGAGGCAGGGAATGGTCATTCCCTCAAATGGGGGAATGCCATTCCAGTAGGAATGAAAATGGAATTCTGATTCCGCCCAATCAATCAATTGAAATCGGAATAACTGATTCCAATTCCAATTCCAGACCCCTATTCCCGCAAACCAAACAGGCCTTATTTACAAGTCATAGATTCAAACTTCAGTAAAAGTTGATTTCAATTCATTTTATCCATGATGTATAATGTCAGTAAATTTTAGTTTGTTTTATTAATATATAATATTATGGTCATTTTTAATTAATTTATTAACATTATACAATTATCATCCAATATGATTGGAATTCAATCATAAATAAACCAATGGATGGATAAGATTTTATTCAAATCTGAAACATTTGGTAAATCAATGTTGATCTTAATATATCAAATTCTTTTCTTTTCTTTTTTTTTTTTTGATGGATAAGTACATTAAATTCGATCGAATCCATTTTCAGCCCTTTTGGAAGATGGGCGATGAGTTGATTTTCGGGTTGCAAATTAGGCTTGGGCCTAACCCATTCTTATCTCTCTTCCTATTATCCAATTACAGAACAACACATTTCGGCAACTAATGTAGCATCTTTCTGATACGCTCAAGTTATCTAACAAGAGGGAGAAGGATCTAGAATAAGGAGAAGAGAGAGAGAGAGAGAGAGTTTGTAGAAAAGCCAATGCCAACTCCATTCATTCAGGCTATATTTATAGCCTTATGGTGCTACAAACTGGGAGTAGAAATAGGAACTACTGCCCCTTAATCTTAGGAGCTTATCAACAAAAAAACAGAATGCACTTATCTAGGAACAGAAATTGAAGACTTATCTAATGCACTTATCTAGGAAACAGAATGCACTTATCTAGGAGCAGAATTGAAGATTTATCTATTCTAACAGAATTAAAACTGAATGGATAAGGCTTATCCCAACTAAGAGCTAACATGACCGGGTCTTCTGCTGATCGGGTCTTCAGCTGCTGCATGCATGCACGTATCATTCTCCTCCCCCCTGAAGGACCCTTGTCCGCAAGGAAGTCGGGATAAGCTTTTCTGAAGCGCCATTCATTCTCCCAGGTTGTATCCTCAGCTGGCGCCCCAATCCATTTGACCAAGACTTCGGATTTTGGGCGGTATTTGCCCTTGTGAATAATACGGCGATCCAGGATTGCTTCCGGTTGGGGTAGGATGGTCGAAGTATCCGAGATTGGAGGAAGCTGAGTGGAAGTAGGGGTGATGGGTCCCAAGTGCTTCCGCAGCAAACTGACATGAAACACATTGTGGATTTGAGAGCCGGGGGGCAAGGCTAAGCGGTAGGCTACTGGACCAATCTTCTCAATGATTGGGTACGACCCAAAATAATGTGGGGCGAGCTTCATGGAACGCCGAAACGCCACCGAGGTCTGCCGGTAAGGCTGTAGCTTCACATACACGAAGTCACCTGCTACGAACGAGACTTCTCGTCGGTGCTGGTCCGCTTGACATTTCATCCGGTTCCGGGCTACCTGGAGGTTATGTTGTAGCTCGCGTAGGATGATGTCCCGGTCACGCAAGTATTCGTCAACTGCCCCTACTCGAGCTGTACCCGATACATAGGTCAGGAGACTAGGGGGTGGGATTCCGTAGACTGCTTCGAAGGGTGTCATTTTGGTGGAAGAGTGAGTGGAGGTGTTGTAGCTGTATTCTGCCCAAGGAACCCACTCTACCCATTTTCGCGGCTGGTCACCTGCAAAGCACCGTAGATATTGCTCCAACGTCTGGTTAACAACTTCGGTTTGCCCATCGGTTTGGGGGTGGTAACTGGAGCTCATACACAATTTCGTCCCATGCATCTAAAAAAGTGTCTGCCAGAATGAGCTGATGAATACCTTGTCACGGTCGCTAACAATGGATGTTGGTACTCCGTGTAGGCGGACAACGTTGGCAACAAATGCCTTCGCGACTGTGGTGGCAGTGAATGGGTGTTTTAAGGGAATGAAGTGGGCATATTTTGTCAACCGATCCACAATTACCATGATAACCGTGTACGCATTGGAGGAAGGCAATCCTTCGATGAAGTCCATGGAGATGTTTGTCCACATTTGAGTAGGAATTGGTAATGGCTGAAGCAATCCCGTTGGTCTCATGCAATCTGTTTTGAAGTGCTGACATACGTCACATTGTTGCAAGAACTCCTTCACCATCCGACGCATGTGGGGCCAAAGGAAGCTATGCTTGATGCGAGAGAGGGTCTTATGAAACCCAAAGTGTCCCCCTACAGGGGATGAGTGGCAGTCCGCCACCACCTTTGAAATCAAGGTGGAGGTGGGGCTCAAATAAATTTTGTCCCCCTTGAACCATACCCCATCCCGTTGAAGCAACTCGTGGGAGGGTCGCTTTTTCATCAATTCCCCATAAAAGGTGTCTTGTTTGACCTCTTCTTGTAGCGTCGGCCACCAGTCTGCGTGTGGTATAGAGATGGAAAGAAACTGAAATTCAGCCATACGTGACAAGGAATCCGCACCTTGGTTCTCAGCCCCTTTTTTATACTCGATCTCATAGTCGTAGCCCAGTATCTTTGGCAGCCACCGCATTTGTGCCGGTGTGGTTATCCTCTGCTCGAGTAAATATTTAAGACTTTTTTTGTCGGTGCGGACTGTGAATGGTTTCCCAAGCAGATATGGGCGCCATTTCTTAACGGCTTTGACAATAGCTAACATCTCCTTCTCATAGGTGGATAATGCCAAGGCTGAACCTTTCAATGCTTCACTTAAGTAGGCCACCGGTCGGTTTTGCTGGATGAGGATGGCGCCAATCCCGGTTCCACTCGCATCGCATTCAATCACAAACCGTTGGGAGAAATCTAGTAGACGTAGGATTGGCGGTGAAGTGAGTGCCTTCTTCAATTGCTGAAAGGCCAGCTCTGCTGCCTCATTCCATTGAAATCCCCCTTTGGTCAATAGTTGGGTTAAGGGAGCTGCAATGCTTCCGAAGTCGCGGATGAACTTCCGGTAATATCCTGCTAACCCGAGGAAGCCACGGACCCCCTTTGCTAATGTCGGTGTAGGCCATGCGAGAACAGCTTGTATTTTGGCTGGATCAACGGACACGCCTTGTTCTGAAATCACATGACCCAAGTACTCGACCTGCGAAACCCCAAATTGACATTTTGACATTTTTGCAAATAATTTGTTAGAGGATAATACAGTTAGAACAACTCTCAAATGAGATAGGTGGTCTTCCCATGATTTAGAATAAACCAGAATGTCGTCGAAGAAGACCAAAATAAATTTCCGGAGGTATGGGCGGAAGAGGTCGTTCATGAGGCTTTGAAAAGTTGCAGGTGCATTCGTCAAGCCGAACGGCATCACTAAGAACTCGTAATGCCCTTCATGTGTTCGGAAAGCCGTTTTAGGAACGTCTTCTTCTTGCACTCGAATCTGATGGTATCCCGACCGTAGATCTAGTTTGGAGTAAAATTTGGTGCCGTAGAGCTCATCTAATAATTCATCAATCACGGGAATGGGATACTTGTTTTTAATAGTGATTTCGTTCAGTGCTCGGTAATCCACGCAAAACCGCCAAGCTCCATCAGCCTTCTTCACTAGCAAAACCGGCGATGAGAATGGGCTATTGCTTGGTCTTATCAGCCCTGTCTGCAAAAGCTCCTTCACCATCTTCTCTATTTCGGTCTTCTGATAATACGGGTATCGATATGGCCTCACACTCACCGGTCCTTTGTCGGGAAGCAGTGCAATCCGGTGGTCATGTGGTCGTTTAGGAGGCAGGCTTGTGGGCGGCTCAAACACATGGGAAAATTCGGTGAGAAGGTGGTCCATCTCGGGTGGAAGAAAACTTGGTTGGCCGCTGCTATGTGAAGGAACTATTTGGAAAAAAAATCCCGTACCTTGTAACCCATTGCATTCCTTGTTGGTTAAGGCTTCGATGCTGGCTCGTCCCAATCCTTGGAAGGTGCAAGAGAGTCCCTCCTTTTTGAACGTCAAGGTTAGTTGTTTGTAATCCATCTCGACGGGTCCAAGCGTCTCTAGCCACTGTACTCCCAACACAACTGGCATGCTGCGACGGGAAGAACATAATAGTCAACGGTAACGGGGTGTCCTTGAATGGCGAGGGTGAGAGATCGGCACTGCCCCATACACTCGATCTTTTCACGGTTGGCCACCATAACTTGAAATTTCTTGTCTCGGTTCACTGGCAACCCGAGCTTGGAGACGATGGCTTGGTCAATGAAGTTGTGGGTGTTGCCGCCATCAATTAATACGGTCACGTTCTTGTTTTTCAGTTTCCCAAGAACACATATGGTTTGCGGGTGCTCAGCTCCTGCAATAGCGTGGAAGGAGATTTCAGGGATGGCTTCTTGGTTTTCCTCCTCTGATTCGACAGTCTCTGCGTCCGCCGGTTCCGGATCCTCAATCATGAACAGTTGTGGACGTGCACAACGGTGGCCGGAGGTGAACTTCTCATCACAGCAGTAACACAGCCCCTTCTCACGACGTTCTCGCGCCTCCTGGTTGGTGAGTCGCCGGAATGTTGAGGAAGGAGCACTGGAAACCTAGTTCGCGCGCGAGTTTGGTGGAGGCCCAAGTACACCGGCCATGGGGTTGGGCGACGCCTTCTGGGTTGTCATGGCTGATGGGGATCGAATCGGTTGGCTAGCTCTCCGCTGTAAGTGATTTCGTTCCTCAATTAACCGGGCCACTCCAATCGCCTCTATCAAAGTTCGAGGCTGCTTGATCTTCACATCTAAACGAATGTCATCACGAAGTCCTGCAATGAAACAGCCAATGAGAAAGCTCTCGGGCAGGCCGTCAACTTGGTGAGAGAGCCTCTCGAAGGCTTCTTGATAAGCCGTCACAGTGGTGGTTTGCTTTAGGCGGGTTAATGCCTCTGATGGGTCCTCGTAGTCAGTGGGGCTGAACCATTGTAACATCGCTTTGGAGAGTTCTTCCCATGTGAGCGGTCCGCGATGCTTGGTCAACCACCTGTGCCACTGTAAGGCGATGCCTTCCAAATGGAAGGAAGCTAGCTGCACCTGTTGGTCCGGAACAATATTTTGAAATTCAAAATACTGCCCCGCCTTGTAAATCCAACCGCTCGGATCATCCCCATTAAATTTTGGGAATGACAGCTTGACGTGTTGATGAGGGTGGTCATGGGTGGAGCTTGAACGGGAAGTATGGGGCTGTGAGGATTCTTCATGGGCGAAGGGGTTGGTCTCGGGAGTGGTATTGGGAGTGGTTCGTGAGGCTCGAAGGGCTTGGAGTTCAATTAACACTGCTTGCAAGACAGTGTTCATTTGGTCGAAGCTCGACTCATGTCGTGCTAAGGTTTCATTGACCTCATTGCGGAACTCCGCGTTCGTCTTTCCACGGGTGTCCATGGTCGAACCGGCTCTGATACCAATGATACGCTCATGTTATCTAACAAGAGGGAGAAGGATCTAGAATAAGGAGAAGAGAGAGAGAGAGAGAGAGTTTGTTTGTAGAAAAGCCAATGCCAACTCCATTCATTCTGGCTATATTTATAGCCTTATGGTGCTACAAACTGGGAGTAGAAATAGGAACTACTGCCCCTTAATCTTAGGAGCTTATCAACAAAAAAACAGAATGCACTTATTTAGGAACAGAAATTGAAGACTTATCTAATGCACTTATCTAGGAAACAGAATGCACTTATCTAGGAGCAGAATTGAAGATTTATCTATTCTAACAGAATTAAAACTGAATGGATAAGGCTTATCCCAACTAAGAGCTAACATGACCGGGTCTTCTGCTGACCGGGTCTTCAGCTGCTGCATGCATGCATGTATCACTTTCCTTGAATGACTGGTGACTACAATAAGAAGTCAACTACTCTGCTTCCCATCTCCTCTCTCACTAAACTGTGCTCTATTTTTGCCAACTCTGCCATTGTCTGAATATCACAGGGGCTTATTGGCTTTGATAAGAATGCATAGATTGTACAACAACAAGATAACATCAATTTAAATACTTGATCATGAAAAAACATAATGATAGATCACTTTTTATAAGTCTTTTATGCAAGAAAACTGAAAACAACAACAAAGCCATCTGCTAATGCAAAGCATTGAACTGGTCTGCAAATAAGAAAGTAGATCAATTGGAACACAATAATTCAATTCTAACGGAATTGAGAGGACAAGCAACGAGTGTTAATCTATGAGATGTTGCTGATGTAGAGATTTGTGTTTTTCTTTTTCAGAGACCCTAATAAGCAACTGGTTCAGAAAGAAAAAAAAAATCTGGAGCTGCCTTTGGTGAAAATCCAGAAAATCAACAGTGTTTTGAAGGTCAAAATCAACAGTGTTCTGGAGTTGCTCAACCAAAGTGGCTCAATTAACGCAGTTTGCTCCAAAAAAGGAAACTAACCCAAACGAGCCCTACTTTATCTAATAGCTGTAGTAGGTAAAAGCTAATGTCACTAGAAGAGGAGTTGGATTGGACAAAGCATGAAGAGTTAGGCCAAGCCAGCCTCCTTGGAAGTGGGTAGAAGGACAGGATCAAGCCCAAGTCATCCAATGAACAAAAGGAAGAGGAGGGAAAAAAAGAAGGTTATAAACATTAACCGACAGAAATTAAAACTTAACCAGAGGAGGGCAAAAATAATACTACAACTCCGGAGTCCGGAGGAAAGTCCAAGGAGAGAAAGGACATTTACTTGATTTGTCACTGGACTAGAAAATTGATCAGATGGTGTTCGATAGTTGAGACAGTACCCTAGTCAGGGTTTGTCGCGGTTGGCAAAGGGCCTCCAATGGTGTGGCTTTGGGCATGCTGAGCCCCTTCCCTTCAGTCATGTCCACCATATCTTCACTAACTCTCTCCCACTCAAAGCACTGGATCAATGTTCCCAAAGTCAATCCCACCACACGATTAGCCAGGCCAGCCCCAGGGCACCCCCTCCTGCCCAACCCAAACGGTATCAGCTTGAATGGTTCTACTACTACCCCCTCATCACCTTGGTGATGCCTCTCTGGCTTAAAACTTGTAGGGTCGTCCCACAGTTTAGGGTCCCTATGTATCGCCCATGCGTTCACAAACAACATTGTACCACGGGGTACATCATAACCTCCAACACTACAATCTTCCGACGACTCGTGTGGGGCCAGAAGTGGGGCTGGAGGATATAGTCGAAGCGTTTCGTTAACGACACCTTGGAGATAATGCAGCTTGGGGATATCTTGTTCGTCCATCAACCGATCCTGTCCCACATAAGCATCCAGCTCGGCTCTTGCCTTCTTCAACACCTCCGGATGGTTGAACAGAAGTGCCATAGCCCATTCTATCGTCGTGGCTGAGGTCTCCGTTCCCGCAATTAACATCATCTAAACATAACATAAATAGAACACAAGATATTTGATGAAAGGTCAATTAATGACAATATGTTAATTAAGAAATGAAACTATAAAGGCCACTTGGGCTTTAACAAGACCAAAACACCCCCTATATTTTGACCTTGACTGCTACCAATATTTGTTTTATGACATGGGGCCCATTGGCATTTGATCTTATCACAAGCCATGGTGTTGGTGGTAAGCACAAAAATGATCCATAGCAGACTACAGATGAGGGAAGTCAAGACTCACCATTATAATTCCCTTGATGATTTCGTTGGTGTAGTATTGCGGATCATCTTGTTGCAGTGACAGCAAAATGTACATAAGATTTTTTTTCTCCTCTCCTTCGAATTCCTGTTTACGTCGATGCTCATCGATCAACCCGTCCAAGAACGCATCTATTTTCTTCTTTAATGCCTTCATCCTTCGCTCCACGCCTTTACAGTCCATCCACCCTACAATTGGCAAAAATTCTCCCAAATTGGTGGCGCCACCCACTTCGAAAAATTCTCTTATGATATCCCGGAAGCGCCGTGCATCCTCAAGGTCTTTCTCCTCGATGTCATCCCCGTAATACCGCTTCCCGGCTATCGTCCGCATCATGATGTTAAACGTCAATTCCGCAAACATGGATTTCAACTCCACCTGTACAAAACCTTGCCGCGAACTCTGAAATAGCTTGGACAAGAGTAGTCTAACTTCTTGGTGTCGAATGCCGGAAAACATGTTGAGGCGCGTGGTAGAAAAGATCTCCAGTGCGGTGAGGCGACGGAGGTTGCGCCAGTGAGGGCCATACGAGGCCGTTGCGACTGTAGTATGCTCATAGTGGAGGTGCTTGCCGATAAGGAAATAAGGACGATTTGCAAAGATGACATCGTTCTTGGTGAAGCATTCTTCAACCGCGGAAGCAGAGGAAACGATTAACGCAGGGCGGGACCCGAAATATAGGAATAGGATGGGACCATACCGATCGAAAAGGCTGCATACAGTTCTGTAGAATGGTTCTTTTATGAGATAGAGGTGACCGATAATGGGAAGGGCGATGGGACTTGGAGGAAGGTTCTTGAGTCGGGTTTGTCTCCGGAAGAAAAGTTTGCCGGAGACGAGGAGAAAGAACAAGAAGAGAGAGACGGAGTACCATGTATGTTCCATGAACATGACTGACTGATCGATAACTCTCTCTCAGCGTCTTCAGATATTCATGTCATAGAGTTACAGTCCATTACCCAAAGTGTTTTATATTGCTCTCGTGTATTATCGATCGAGATTGTCTTGCCTAATTAAACAATTGGATGTCAACTTGTCACTACAAGATGTAATAAAATAGATTCATTAAAGCACCATTGTATGCTCACAGTACCTCTTACAAGTATATCTGAATAACAAATTAAATGTGTTTGGATCGTAATTGACTTTGCTGGCTATCTTGCATGGCAAGGCAGACACTGCATTTAAGTGTTTTCTTATATTTTTTTTATAGTGGGATTTTGCTTGCGGCCCAAGGACGGAAGTAAAATAAGGGCATGTTCAGAGTCAGTGATATCTTTCACTTGTTTGCCCTGCTCCGTTCACTGTGACATGTATTTCATTACATGTTTGGTATCACATGAATACAAGTGCATATTATCAGTTTTTGTAATTCTTCAAGTCAAATTTCACTAGTTAACCGGTTCATTGGTTTTAGTTTTTTATGGATTCATTCTGTTCTCTCTCTCTATAAGGAAAATTGCATATTAGTACCTTGGGCCTAGTTTCATTTTGATTCCTAAACTTCAAAACATGTTAATCTACTATCTAAACTTTCAAAACGTGTCAACTTAATACCTACCATTAATCAGCCGTTAAGTGGCATGTGAAAAGACATTAATGCCCTATGGGTGTCATTTAATTTTCTTTATTAACCATCCAAATGCCCGAATCTCTTATTAACTGATAGAGAAAAGCAAGTTGTAGATGCTGAAACATGCCAAGTGCCTAGTTATCTCATCACTGGGCTCCTCCAATCATCAGTCCATTGTGGCTTTCTTGACAAGTCCCAAGAAGCTTATACCACTGTACATTGTTCATTCTATTTAGTCTCAATGTAAACGATAATGAACAGTATTTTATTAAGAGTAGTTTTGATATTTTAAAAGTTTTAAATCGTACATGTCATCACATAATATAGATAATTGACAGAATATTAATGGCATGTACTAAATTGACATGTTTTAAAAGTTTAGGTATTAGATTGTCACATTTTGAAGTTTGGGAACCAAAGTGAGACTAGGTCCAAACTCCAAAGCATAGGTATTAATCTGCAATTTTTATTATAAATAATAAACAATATAAAATATATTATAAATATAAGATCTAATATATATAGAGAGAGAGAGATAATATTTGACACATATTAAAAATACATGTAATATATATAAATATATATACTGATCGGTTCAACTAACCGTTGGGTTTTTAGGTTAATCGAAAATGAAATGGATCCTTCGGTTTTTAAAAAATAATGAATTAATTGATTGATTAACCACATTTTCAGTTCAGTTTTTTTCATTTGATTCGGCTTTTCGATTTTTTAGGAACACCCCTACCGATTAGATTAATTGCAGGTGATGTTGCGCTCGGAGTCTAAACCCTATTCGGTGCTGCAGCTAGTTTGCCATTGGCATGATATTAGCTTTCATCTTGACATTCGGTTTTGTTGCTAAAACTGAATGAAATGTTTGGTTCAAAGTCCAAAGTCCTAACTTAACACTCGTAACGTGTTTCGAAACAAAAGGTTTTGAAGCTTCTTCAACAATACACATTACCTCAATGAGTTTTTTATTTGTCTTTTTAATTAGGGTTAATTAGTTAAATAAATCATTTGATTTTACTAAATTCGTGCGACGTAGGGAAGAGAGAGAAAATGATAGAATTAACAAATGAAATCAAATCAAACCTATTATATTTAAATTAATAAATGAAGCATTTAAATAAATACCTTTTTAGAGTTAAGTCCCCCCTCAGATTTGTTTTATTGGTTTCTTAAATGTATTTATTCCCATCCCCACTATAAACACCAGCCCGTGAATTGGGAATCTCCCCCTTGACACTGACCTGAACTTTACAAATACACTAAAAATTCTGAGGGGGATTGAACTCAAATTATCCCATAAATAAATTAAATTAAGAATATTAAAAAAATATCATTAAATAAACATATTATTACAAAAACTAGAAACACCACACCGGCGCATGGATCTGTGTAAACCTTGTAGCAAACTAGATCAGACCACAATGAAGAAACAAGTAGCATTGGTCGCATTTTGAAAGATCAACACTTACATTAACCTCCGATTACATACAGGGTGATAAAGGAAAATAGACCCCCACAAAAAGAACATTAATACGTAGAAAGAGAAAGGCTTATGTTAGGAGATGAGTTTCTATTATATTAAAATATGTTCTTTTGGCCGTAAAAAAAAAAAAAAAAAAGGTTCCTTTAGAATTCAATAGCTTGTCCTAATTTTAAACAATAAGGAAAGAATAAGGAAAAAAACTAAAAGGAAAAAGGGGGAAAGTAATAGCAAATTAGAAAGAGCATAAAAAACATTTCTAGGAAGATTATAAAAGGAAATTGCAAAATTACGAGAAATTGCAAATGAAATACCAACCAAATAGCACCAAAAGCAACAACAAATTAGGGGGAAAATCTCTGAAAAAATCTCATCCATATAGAGATCCAACTAGAGGTGTAAAACGGGTTGTGCCAGTCCGTGGGCCGTTTCGCCCTCCTTAGAGATAATTTGGGGGGTTAGCCTGGCACGGCCCAAGCCCGTGCAAACCTGTGTCGTGTTGCAGGCCTTGGCCGAGTGGGCTGCAGGCCATGTCGTGGGCCAAATTGGCCAGGCCAGACTATTTTTTTTTTGAATTTTTTTATTTCTTTACTAAGTAAAACTAAAATATTTAACTTTCCTTTGATAACTATTTAGAAAATAAGAAATCTAACAAATAAATGAAAAAAATACTTAACCAAATAAGAAGTCAAAGAAACAAAGACTCGAAGTGAATAACAAATTGGAAGAAAAATAGTAATTTTATTTCATTTAAATTTGAATGATACAAAGCATACAATGGTTGGATGAATGAAATATGAAAATTAGAAAATGAAATAAATTAATAAAATATAAAAAATACAATATAGTTACAAATTGAAAATAAAAATTGCATTATTAAAAAATATCAAATTAATTAAATAAAATTAAAAAAAATTACAATAATTTGAAAAAATGCTATACAACTACTAAGTATACAAAAAATATTGTCATCATTTTCTCCTATTGTTTTTTACTTTGATCATCTACATCACGTGAAACATCAGATGTCATGCCCTCCTTTGTCTTGTAATCTATCTTAAACATCCAACCAATCTTGAAAGCAGATGCACATTTTTAGACTTTCATCACTCATACAACTTCTCTTATCGTCCAACACCATATTACCTACATTAAAACAAGACTCTGATGGAACTGTAGACATCAAAGGGGTTAATAGATCACGTGCCATGGTGGCAAGAACTAGATAATTTTTTGCATGTTCACTCCACTAATCTAAAATATCAAAATTATTTGTTCCCTCGGAGGTGAAAGAAGAATCACCTAAAGTAGAAAAATTTGCTTGTAAATAAAAATTAAGTTCAATAAATGAACTTGTTGTCTAGGCAGTGGATATTTACCTCTTAGTTATTAAAAACTATTAATATATAATACAATTTCTAACATTAGAAATATGAGTAGAAATAATATTTAAAGCATCTTGAATACATAAATTTAAGATGTGACATGCACATCTGATATGAAATAATTTACCATTTAAAGAAGGTTTTAATTGAGAATTTAAAATATTTATTGTTAAATCATTATCACTATCATTATCAAAACTAATAGAAAATAATTAATTGCCAATTCCATAAGCATGTAAAGTATTTAAACTACTTATAGCAATAGCTGGGCTAGTATGTGGCAATTCAAGCCTAGTAAAACTTAAAATTCTTTTATTTAAAAGTCATTTTTCATCAATAAAATGAATAATAACACAAACATAAATTATGCTAAATTTAGAATTTCAAATATTAGAAGTAATTGCAACTTTAGAATTAAGATTTTATAACATATAAATTAAATTTTGTTTATATGAATAAAAAATTTTAAAGCATCTGATCTAATAATATTTCTAGAAACTTTTTTAAATTGTAGATTTACAAAATTACGTAACCATTTTTCAAATTTAGTATCTCCAGCTAACCAAAAATGGTTTTTTAGCATGTACAATGTATTTTGCTAATTCTTGCCTCATTTTTTCTTGATAATATTTAAAAGTACCAACATCTCCCGCCCAATTTGTGTTTGTGTTGTTCTTCTTCTTCTTCTTCTTCTTCTTCTTCTTCTTCTTCTTCTTCTTCATGGAGCTAAAGTCTTTCCTATATTTTTGGCAAACAACTCTTTTTTCCTTCCCCTGAACCTCATGGATTTTAAATATTTTCCAAATCAAACTAATCAACTTACTAGCCTTCTTTTTCTTTCCCCTAGTATCAGTACTAGGGGTGGAAGTTCTATCAATATCAATAGCACCCATACGGTGCAAATACTACCATGTTGCGACTGAACGCCGTCGACATTGAACATGTTGAGGAATTGGTTTTGGGAGGAGCTAACCATTTATTTATTCTAAACAAATAAATTTTAATTTAATTACACTTACCAGGATTGCCAGTTCATAATTCCAACTTGGTTTTAACGGTTAAAGCCTTTCAACTTCAAGAGTCCAAGCCTCCCAAATTGCTTACTTGAGAGTTGAGATACTTAAGCTGTTGAGTAGGCCTTATTCTTGTTGAAACTTCAATAAAGTTGAGAATTAGAGAATCAGAGAATGCATGAGAGGTTGAGACTTGAGAAAGTATAAGAACTAGAGAAGAGATTATGAGAATTGTTGAAATGGTGTGATGAAAATGGTGGAGAATAGGGCTATTTATAAGAATTGAAAATAATTCAATTACCCAAAATACCCTAAAAACTATCCATTTTTTAGTTATTGGGGGAGGTATTTTGGTCATTGTAAGGTTATTTATCACTTTACCCAAAATGCCCTCCCAAACTAGTTGTTATATATTGTTGGAGGCATTTGCATCATTCTTTCTCCCCCCAAAACCAAAATACATAAATACCCCCTATATAGCTGTTTATAACTGTTGGGGGATATTTCTATAAAAAAAAAACCAAAAAAGCTGAAACTAGCCATTAGGGACCCCCCCAATCGGACGGGTAGAGTGCGGCCCGCTACGGGCCTACAGGCCGTGCTGTATTGGCATGTGACAGGCTAGGCCATCCCGTAAACCTGGAACCCCAAGCCCAACACGACCCGGACCATTGTGTTGGGCCTGGCATAGCCTACGTGTTGTCATGCCAAGCCGCGGGGAACATGACCTGATTTACACCTCTAGAACCAACTATTAATTGGAGAAGTGTTTCTAAGAATGTGGTTCTTTTCATATGAATTAAATTAGAAAAGTAAAAAGAAAGCAAGAATAAAAAGATGAATTTCACTATTAATTTTGCATTTTAATGTACCATAAGGCATGGGATGGGATGCCTAGTAAAGGATCTAATGGTTATGGGGTATTTCCCCTTATGTTGTTTTAAGAAACATGGTCAATTAATAACATGCACTAAAACTAAACTGAAATTAGGATATATTTCAAGTAGTTAGTAGAACATAGTTATCTTGTATGAATCCACTTTAGTAAACGAATATAATTATAAATGAATGTAAAAGGAACTATGTAAGAAAAAAAATGTAAATATCAATCAAAACCATGGGATTTAGATTTCTTGATTTGATGAATACAATAGGAAGTTCTACATATTTTACGAGAAAGAGAAGGACAAGAGTAAAGAAGAATTAGAGGATAACAATAAAGCTCATCCCATGTCAAAGGAAATACCAAAAATCACAATGGAAACGCATAAATACATCTATAAAATTATGAAAAAAAATGGCAAAGGAAATAATAGAGAAAAGCATCAAAAGAACCAACAAACCAGAAAGTAAAAATAAAACAAACTAGCCTAAACCAAACTAAACCCTATAAAAATAGCAACCTAGCTCATTTTAATGAAGCACTTCCAAGGAAAAAGGACAACAAATATTAGAAAATAAAATACACTTAGTTTCCCTTCTATCTTACACCACCTAAATCCCGCCATCATCACATCAAAAGTGATTCAGATAAAATGAGTCTAACAACTAATTCCTACAAAATAAAATTTAATAAGTATAAAATAAAATAAAAAATAAGACTATAATCACTAATTTCAACAAAATAAAATAAATAAGAAATAAAGGGCAGCCACAGACTCCATGAAGTAAAATAAAAATAGGAAAAAAAGAGACAAAACTTACTGTGACGGTCTATTTTTGGTAATCTCTAGCAAGTTATGTATAGCAATAATTACTTTGAATTAATAAGAGAGTAGTCACCATTTTCACTAAAATAAAATAGAAAAAAATATGGTAATCATTGATCCTGATAGAAGGAATAGTATAATATGGTAAGGAATAGTAATATAAAATTATAATATTCGAAAGATTAAAAAAGAAGAGAGAGGAAGAGAGACAGGGGACTCTTGAGAAGACAAAGGCAGGGTGAGACGTAAAAGACTAACGACTCTTCCTAATTTAGGTGATTAATTAGGAAGGATTAAAGTGAAACTAATGGAGTAGTGGGAATTAAATAGTATGGTGTAACGTATAGAGAATTTAGGTGATTAAATAAGATGGACTAAAGTAAAACTAATGGGTTGTGGGAATTAAATAGGACAATGTACTAAGTTGTAATGGGAGAGGAAGTAATTGTGATTTTTAACACAGACACATATATACTACTTATAAGAAGCTTAAAAGACAATATACCCTTAATTGTTCTTATAATTTTTCAATTTAAAAAAATATAAATACAAATATGTAAAATATAATTACATATAAAATAATATGATCCTTCAAATATATAATGGCCCTATTTCACTTCAAGTGCTAAACATTCGTTTGAAAGCATCAAAATGAAATAGAGACAAGGATTAGCTAGAAAATTCATAGTAATTTTGCTCACAAGATGAATGTGGATGGGGCTTGTCGCGGCAATCCTAATACAGGAGGTGGGGGTTTACTTAAAAACTCTTTTGGAACTCTCATATTTGCTTTTCATTATTACTATGGTCGGTCTACCTTTATTCAAGCAGAATTGTTAGCTTTGTATGATGGTCTAAGCCATTGTTTGCAAAGAAGCTATAAAGAGGTTGAGGTTGAAAGTGATAACAGGACAATTATTGACATTCTAATGGGTAAATTGGATTATCCTTGGGATTCCGTTTAGTTAGTGTTTATATATTGCGCAGGATTAAAAACTTAGTGCAGTGAATGTATATTAGGTAGACCCATATTTTACAAGAGGGAAATCGCTGTGTTGATCTCCTAACTAACAAAGAAATTAATAAAAGATGCACACTTAAAGTAATCAATGGTAATTCCCAAATTCCTAGAGATTTGATTCGTCTTATTCACGGAAATAATTTTGTTTTGGCTGGACAGATAATGAGGGAGAACTATTTATGCTTGGGTTATGGGGAAAAACGGGTCAAGTCCTCCCTTATTATTATAAAATTTCCTTTTAAAAATGATTAATAAAATTTAAGTTAATCGTACCTTCACTTAACATAAAGTTTGACGATAAAAAAATACAAAATAAAAAAAGTGAGCCTATATTCAATTGCTGTCACTTGAGTCTCCCCGCGTGGGTAGCCTTCAAAATCTTTTCTTACCTTAAAAGCCAAAAAGGTTGAATTCATATAGATCGAATTCAGATAGGAGAATTTGGCTCAATAGTCATTGTTTGGCATCAAAACGTTTAATTTAAATGGTTGGGCAAAGTGGAGGACACACCGGAGGGTCTGGTGAAATGAACGGTTAAGATAGTCCCAATAAAATCATTGTTTTTGGACTGTTGGACGTTATACAAATTCAGATCAGCCCACTGTTTAGCATCAAAAGGGGAAAAAAATCAGCCCACTGTTTTACCTCTACATGGTCGAGAGAACAAATACGTTGAAACTGGACTGGAGGAGACCAACAAAACTCAAGACTGGGTTTTTTCTTTTTTTTTTTTTCTTTTAAACTCCAAGACTGGGTTGAGTGAATAAAGAAGTAGAAGACATGTGGAGTGTGATATTAACCAATTGTTTGGGGATAATAGATAAAGTCTATCATCATCTACCCTGCACTATACCAATAAGACTGTAAACATCACTACCCAAATAATATTATTTTCGTTCTTTTATGAATTATGAGTAAGCATCCTTTTTTTCCACGGGCGGCATTTAAGCTATGTTTGATTTGAAGGAAAATGTAGGGAAATGAAGGAAAAAGTATAAAAATTTTTGTAAATTTTGTATTGGTTTTCCTGTCTTTTTCTTCTTTTTTCTACCTTTTCCTTCAAACCAAACATAACCTTAAAGGTGACCATTTTCAGTACAGACGGCAGATATTATGTAATTTATACTATGCATATTTTACATATAAATTAGCGAAGGATTGCTACCTTGCAGGGGTAAAACATGATGATAAGTGGTTTGTTAAACGTAAATTATTATATAGGAAAAACTTTGTGAAAGATATATTTTTAATTAAAATTTTATTAGAAAAAGAATATATTTAAAATAAATAAAAATTTATTGATAGTAATATATTTAATTTAATAAAATAAAACAATAAATAAATAATCACGGCCAACGGGAAATAGAGTGAAAGAGGGAGAGATGACTTTTGCCATTGTATTTTTGTTTTATGTAGTGGAATAATTGTAAATAGTTAAATAATAATTAACTAAATTTAATAAATAAATAAATTTATAAAATAAATGAGATAATAGACAATCAAGTGAGAGAGTAAATATATATACAATTCTATGACTTACTTTACTAGCAATAATAATTTGTTAGATTATTAAATTATTAACTAATTAATAATTTAGTAAAATAAGTAAATAAAAAAAACTTATGTATTGTCAACACAAGATTGATAAAGGCTATCTCAAATTATTTAGCCTTGTTAATGGGTCGGGCTGAACTACTGGACTACCTAGCCCTTTAACAAGATTAGCCCAACTCGTGGCCCAGCCTAGCCTAAGACTTGGCCTGCGAACCAGCTCGGCCCATGGCAAGACACGAGCCCATGCAAGCTCGAGCTAAAATAAAATTTTAAGATCTTCTTTAATTTTTTTGTCTTTTTTAATTTATGTTAAAATTTTCATTAGTTTTTTCAACATTTTTAAAAACAAATGGCTTAGCCTAGTACATGGCTCGGCTTGCCCTAAGACTTGGCCCATAAACCAGCTCGGCCTGTGGCACATATATAAACAATTGTAGACATCAAAATTCATATGAAATAAAATTTTAAGATTTTTTTTTTTTTAGTTTTTGTCTATTTATTTTAATTTATGTTATATTTTTCATTATTTTTCAAAATAAAAAAAAAAAAACATGGCTTAGCTAGCTATGTGGCCTGGCTTGGCTTAAGACTTGGCCCGTGTGGGCTCGGGCCGTATATTATATACAATAATTATATAATATATAATTTTATTTTCAACTTCATTATATTATACCATTTTATTATTGCACATATAAACAATTGTATACATCAAAATTCATATAAAATAAAATTTTAAAATATTTTTTAATTCTTTTATCTATTTTTTTTTATTTATGTTAATTTTTCATTATTTTTCAAAAATTAAAAAAAAAAAAGAATTAGCCTGGTTCGTGGCCTGGACTAGCCTAATCTTGGCTCGTGAACCAACCCAGCCTACGGCACGACACAAGCCTACATGGGCTTGAACCAAGGGCTGTGTCGGGCCGACCCCCTAAAGTATCCCAAGGGAGGGAAGCACAACCCGCACGGCATAGCCCGATTGTAAATAAAATGAGAGATAAAAGATAATTTTTAACAAATATGAAAAAGGTAGAAGTTTAGTGGCAACATTGTAAATAGTTAGTAGTAGCACTATTGTAAATAATTATATGTTTAGTATCAAATATGGAAGAGACAAGTTGTCATGGGTGCAAACCAGGCTTAACCATGACCACCCCTAGTGAACATAGTTTAAAGAAAAAATGAATAATATTTTAAGTGGTTTTCAAAATCGTATTTAATTAGTTTAGTTAAATATAAGGTATATTTAAGTAATTAACTCTTTTAATTAAAAAAAACATTGACAACAATTACTTATTTGCACCATACCTATGTCATGCACACAAAGCTTCAAAACATCCCTGAGCTGCTTATTCCAAAAAGCTAAGTGATGGTGTGTGATTTGGTTGCTCCTAGCTGGATGGCAGCTTGAATGTTGGTCACTTAGTTGGTCAGTCGAACGGCAAGACAAGAAAGCTCAGAGAACCTGGGGTGGCTCACCCGGTGTGGTTGCTACGATGCTTAAGTTAGTAACTGATTGTGCGACCTGGTAATTCTTGAATGCAAGAGTGCCAATAAGTAGTAAATCGTGCGTACCTGGGCTACAGGGGCTGGTGGCCTTATATAAGTGAGCTGCCATGGGTCTTATGAAACCACCTCCAAGATCCTCGGCCTGTGCTGTTAGGAGTCTATTCCGCACCAGGAGGTGGATATCGTGCTAGCCAATAAGGCTTATCGAGTCCATCCGATCCAGGCGGGATGAGGATAAGGCCTATAGTCGTGCGGTGTGATCCTGAAGAGCCCGAATACAGTTGGCATGCTTCTAGAAGTTTGCTAGGTGTCACCTTGGCAGGTTTGGCCGTCCTGAGCTACTCGGACCTTGGTCCTAACCGAGGTGCCCAAGGTGGCCCAGCCTTCTGAGGTGGCAGGAAATGCTAAGTCACTTATCCAGTCATCCGATCACATCCATGTGTCTGTTGTTTACTAGGTCAGGCCAAATCATCCCTCATTAATTGCCCCCCACTCCTCGTGCTAGGGGTCCTGACTTAATGTGGGGAGTTCATCGCGGGGTTGGGCAGATTTTGCCCGATTTTTTATTGGTTCGATGTCCAATCTTGTGGTTAGACCGCAATGACCCGGTTGGCTCAACCACCAAACCAAGTCGCATATCGGGGTGCATAGACGTCACACGAATTACAAACTCTGCGGATATCAAAATGCACACAACCGATTTCAGCCTCGATAGCCCTATAGCTGGTTTTTACGAGAATCGTTGGATCACATTGATCTGAGCCATCCAATATTGACTACTATGGTTATAAATAAGGGCCTTGGGGTCTCATTCGCCTCGTCCTGTTTCGAATTTTGCGATTTGGAGCTCGCGTGCTAGGTTCCAGGTTGATGGCTTTTGTTTTGTTCCCGAAGTCGTTCCTCCTTCTCCCTTAGGTAAGTCACTTTTCCTTCTATTTGAGTTCGCTTCTTCACTTTCATTATGTCTAGTAGTAGCACGGGTAGCCTGCTCGACATGAGCAGTTAGTCTAATGGGGCCGAGGTGGGTGCCTTTATGTTCTGGGGTGGTCTCATATCTAGCATGGCCTTTATTTCTTCAGGTTGGCCTTGATGCCATGCCGATTTACTATATAACCAAGGAACTTGCCCGACGTGACCCTGAAAACACACTTGTTCGGGTTGAACTTTATATTTTACCTTCTTAAAATTTGGAAAACACAATTTAAATCATCGATTAAGGAAGGAGAAAACTGGGTCTTCACGACGACCATGTCATCAACATAACACTCAATTTTATTGCTTATTACAGGCTCAAATATTGCTTATAGTAGTATACCCCGAGTTTAGTTACAAAGGCAGTCTTGTCCGGGTCAACTAAGTCCATCCTAATTTGGTTGTAGCCGGAGTAGGCATCCATGAAGCTCAACAACTCATGCCCCGAGGTCGTGTCTACCAAGCGATCTATTTTAAGAAGGGGGAAACTATCCTTTGGGCAGGCTCTGTTGAGGTCGATATAGTCGACGCACATGCACCACTTGTCGTTAGTTTTCTTCACAAGCACAGGGGGGTTGGCTACCCAGCTCAGGTATTGGACCTTTTTAACGAAGTCAACTACGAGGAGCTTCCCAACCCCCTCATCTACTACCCTCCACCGTTCTGGGGCGATGTTCATTTTCCTTTGTCTAACTGGTCTGACTAAGGGATCCACATTCAACTTATGAGTTATAATACTAGGGTCTATGTCGGGCATCTCTATAGTCGACCAAGCAAAAATATCTAAGTTATTGAGTAAGAAACTTACTAGTTGTGACCAAAGTGGTTCGTTTAGGCAAGCATCGATCTGGAGCATCTTCGTGGGCTCGGTATTAGAGATCGGGACCTGAACTGTCTCCTCCATTGGGGCAGTTCGCTCCTCTGTGTGCTCAGGGGATGGCTCCAGTTCGACGTTGTCTGCCAATTTCGCCTTGCCCTTCAGCGCGGCGACGTAGCACTTTCACAACTCTAACTGGTCGCCCCATACCACCCATACGCCGTAGCTCATCAAAAACTTCATCGACAAGTAGTAGGTCGACACTACCGCACGTAGGGCATGCAAGATGGGCTGACCTAGGATTGCGTTGTAGGGAGACAGTGTCGCAACCACTAGGAACGTGTGCTTGAACCGAACTGAGTTGGGCCAGGTCCCTACTACGACTGGAACCATGATTTTGTCAAGGGGTTTCACCACATCTCCACTGAACCCGACTAAAGGTATCTACTGGCCGCAAGTCTTTTCGCTCAAGCTTCAGCTTGTCGAATGCCTCCAGGAACAAGATATTCACGGAACTACCTGAATCCACCAATATCCATTTTACCTTGAAGTCATTAACCACCATCTTGACAACGAGAGCACCGTTATGCAGGTATTGGATCCCGTAAGCGTCATCTTCGGTGAAGTAGATTACTTCTTCCACCCAAGGGCAATTCGACGGGTTTTTGTCTTCATGCTCGAGCTCCCGGATTGATGCTTTCCATGTCGCTATGCCGCATCCTGCTACAACAGACCCGCCAACAATCATGTTGATCACCTCGCGGATCGGTCTATCCTTCAGTGGCGGTGGTTGCTGAGGTGCTTGCTGGTCATTCCGCCCGCTTGACTCTGGTGCATCTCTCTGCTAGTTGGCAGGTCGGTTCGTCGCTTCCCTGTCTCCATGCTTGATGAAGTGCTTTAGGTACCCTTGGCGGATCAGCTCCTCGCATCCTGGACGGCCACTTGACATAGCCGGTATCTTTTATCGCCATCAAAATTTCACTCGGCTTCGTATTCAGGGCGTTGTAGTTGGACCTTTGGATGGGAGGGGTTCTAGATCGCCGACCTGACCAAGAACCCCAAGGTGGTGACTTCTTTAGCAACTTGCTTCGCCTGTGTGGGGACTTGCTTCGTTTTGGCGACTTACTCTTTCACCGCCGGTGTTTACTGTTGTTGCTCCCTTCATCTTCTCTCTTCCTCTTCTCGCTTTGGTGTAGCTCTAACCGGGACTCGAGGGCTTCCTCTACCTTGATGAATTTGTCAACATCTCACAGCACATTTTCGTCATGTATTAGAAACATCTCTCAATGATAACATCATCATTTCTAAGATTATCAAAGATGTTCCCAATAGACAGCAGGATGTGCTATGGGACGTTGTGGGGGGCTGACTTGGTCTCTCAAAATAGAATGCACATTGAATCATAATATAACAAGCATTGAATTAATTATCTTAAACCATAAAAATGCATGCGTTTCTGGTTTTAGTATCATCCTTGTGATGGTTCCCTTTCAAACCAAACACAGCCTTAATCCTCCAATCCAAATTTATAGATAAAATTTAAATCGAATCAGCCTATCACTTCAGGGTCCAGGCATACCACGCATACCGGATTCAATCGGTTTACAGCCCTATTGGGATTTTACCCAATTTTGATTATGCCAATACAAATAAGTCATCTGAATATCCATACACCTTCCTTCAGGTATTGAGAATTATATGATTATGTCCTTTCCAGAACAGACTGATGAGCTATAAATAAAGCTTGTTAGCTCCTAGAAATGAAATTGCGAATCAAACGAATCAAAAACTGCAATGTTAAATTCAAGAAGCATTGTCACAAAACAAATGTAAACTAATTAAGCAAGAAAGATCTAGTCCGATAAGAATGTCATAACCTTTCACTGTATCTAATTTATAACTCCATAAAGCATAATTCAAGACGAAATGCTAAAATATTATTAAACATGGCAAAAGTCGTGGTTGTATATTGAACGAAATGCAAAGAAAAACAACAATCAGCTTCCATTATCTTTATTGGGGAATATCAACGAACATTTAGCAGGTCTCCAGAGTTATGATTTGCAGCAGATATCTTTCAGTTTACTTGCAGCTGCTTGGTCCACCGAATACTACAAACGCGAGGAAAGCAGATATAATCAACGAAGAGAATAGATTTATAGTTGGACATGTGTGTGTGTGCGAGAGAGAGAGAGAGACCTTCTTGAGAACCCAAGCTGCATGAACATAAGCCCTATGAAAGAGCTCGTCGAGGGCCTGGGCATCGCTGGTGTCGGCATCTCTGTAATTGACGAAGTTTTCTCTTGCGTACTTGGAGTAGTAAGGTCTGGTGTCCTTTGGCAACCGCCGAACCAGCCGCAGTACCTCACCGTACACTCGTAATGCTTTCTCCATTATGATACCCTCTCCTTATTTTCACTTTTCCGTTTCAGGGGAAATTGGGGCCAGAGAATGATTGCTCCTCTCGCTTCTTCGGCTTTCAAACTTTCAATGACGAGCAACGTCTTAAACCGAACCGGAAATGGATCGGGTGGCGGATAATCGGTTCAGTTTTTCAGGACAATACATGATGTCATAAATTAAATAATAAAAATATAAAAAATTAGACATATTTCTGATATTATGTGTCTTTTTCACATTAAACAAAAATAAACCGAATAAATCAAAATTATTGTGTTTTAACAAAGAATCCATCCACAAAAAGTTGCACTAGTTGACCACCATGTGAAGAAGACTCTCCAGACTTTGATTAATGCATGTTGATCAATCTGTTGTTATTGTGCTAGACTTTGCTCCCATCCAATATGTTTAATTTTGTCAATAACATTTACACGATTGGGACTCTTGTTTTGAAATAATTCACTATTTCTTTCTTTCTAGATTAAATTTATTATAATAAGAAATTTCCACAAAAAAAAAAAAAAAGCCTAAACTGGCTTCTTTTGATAATTGAGGTAATGGGGTTATAGTAGCATGGATGCACCCCACGTTGGTCCAGTGGCAATGAAGTCCGAATGTTATACTCATTATCGAGGGAGTTCAGATCTGCTGGTTATTTTTTTTTTAAGAAAAACCCCACCGTCGACCTATAGAATCCGTAGAGTATTTAACGAGTGCAAAGGAAAATACGTCAAATCTGAGTATTTTTTGACTTGAGCAGCTATTCAGTGGTTACTTTTCAATTGTTTTCTAGGAAAATACGTCCTACCCTAAATTGAGTTTCTTAAAAATCTTAGATAATTAAGGAATAATTACGAAGACCCCTTGTTTTATGGGATCAGTGATAAAGACCCCCTTTACTTTAAACAAAGACACCCCTAAACTTTTATATAAGACAAATAATCCCTTAACCGTTTATTCAGATGACGGAAAGCGCTAAATTATGAAAATATCCATTAAGATTTCTTTTCATTGCCCTTTTCCTTCAAACCAAACATAGCCTTAAATTATCAATCCAATCCAATAATTTTTATACTATTCATCGGTGGTGGCCATCCATTAAAAAACACTACCCCACCATAAATACAGAATTGGTTATACTCGTTAAAACTTTTGAGCCAAAATAATAACAAATTATAAAAGATACAATCTAAAAACTCTAAATTAGAATGAACTGTGCAATTCCAATATCGCATAGCTAGTCATGCTTAAAGATCAAATATTGGGAGAGCTCCGCTCTTTGCCTTAAATGATATATGAAAATCATCAAAATCCATGCAACTCTTCATGTTCTCCTTGGATAAACAACCAGGGGCGGCCCCCCCTATACCTTCAAAATTTTCATAAAATATATTTAAGTTCTACTTATATTTTAACCCTTTTGCTCATGTTTTCTAACTTTTAGCACCTCCTATCCATGTTTTTTAGATTTTACCCCTCCCCCCACCCCCTCAATAAAAAATCCTAGCTCTACTCATGAAAACAACCGTCCCAGCCATGCTCCCTCCATACTGAGGGATTCCAAAATTCCCAATGGCACTAGTGGGTACATTTTATGCTGTCAGAAGATGTCATAAAGTTGTTCTTCTCCACCACGAATCTTGCTGTGGTCGGCGATATCAGAGAAACCCCCACGCTGGTAATAGGTGTTTTGGAATCCGTTTAATACCACCAACGATAGACATCAATACCATACATTCACATGCAAAACTGTTTCGTATTGGCTGATTTTTTAAAAATAAATATATAAAGAGGGTAATTTAGGAATTTAAAAACATATCGTTTTTCAGATATTATATCGTCGAATCCAGCAGTTAAATAATTTTTTTTTCGAACTTAACTAATGGAACACTAACAAGGTAGGCCTTTGTCTAACGGCTAAAGTTGAAGAAAATATTTATTCCAAATTAAAGTACAGGAGGGTCCTTGTAATAACAACTATGAGAAGCCAATGGCCAAGTAGTCGAGATGGTCGCAGGATCAACACATCCGTAGTTACGTAGGTTCTGTTTGAATTATCTGAAAATTAGAGACAAACATTAAAATGAACCCAAAAGACTGACGCAAAGCTTTAAGTAAGAGACTTATAAGTGCGCATTTGGGACTTAAGAGGCTTTTCAGGTAGCGACTCTTCTTGGCTTTATGTAATGGGCTTCATTCGGACAGCCCACAATCAATGCTTTGTAAAAACTCCAAAAAGCCCAAAATTGCTGTCTTCCAGTAAAAATAGGGGTTACCACTTACATTACCAGTAAAGCTTCGTTAGCATGTCAGTAAACTGTAAAAGCAATTCAACGAAGACAAGACTACAGCCCTTCCAAACGGATCCTAAATTCAGAGAACAACAGCCTCGTTCCTGGTCTCTTCCTGCTTTCACCAAATTAACTTTGCTTTTGAACTTTTCATGTATCAAAATTTGTGAAAGTCAAAAGGCGGTGGCGAGAGAGAGTTCGTTCAAACGGGTACTTAATTACTTCCGACATTGGAATAGCCTCTAATATCTATGGCGGTTGCCCCAAGGAAGAGTTTTAGCATCCCTCCGATGGAATTCGCTCTCCTCCGAGGACATCGAGGTTGATTTTAATTTTTGGATGGTTTGTGGAACCCACCCACCATAATTACTTGGACCCGTTTTCATCGTCTTAGGCTTCGCCAACCTATATTGCTGCTTCTGTTGAAGCTACTTTTTTTTTTTTTTTTTTTATGGGGGCCGCCTAGCAAATCTATTGCATAATTCCAAATAGTAGAAAAAGGAGGTTCACTTATTACTATCAAAGATTTGCATATCCAAATCGAGAATGGTTATTGTCTCGACTTATGTTCATCATGTGAGAGAGAGAGAGAAAGCGCGCGTCTATATATCTTTGTCTCTCACTCGGTCAAGTCCATCACAAGGTCCACTCCATAGACAGTATGGATGCTGGTGACATGTAGAACGGTTTCTGGTGACATATGGAAGAACTGGGCCCAAAAATGTGGTCAATCACAATACAATTTGTCTAGTAGGTCATCAATTGGCATCTCAATCAAAAAAAAAACAAAAAACAAAAAAATTATATTAATTGTCCCACTCATTTCAATGAACTATGAACTGATTATAGACTCGATTCTCTCGCTTTTGTTTTTTTTGTTTTTTTTTTTTTGAATTAAGTGAGTCTAATAGTTAACCCAATAAAAAAGAATGAAAGGTGCAAGGAATGAAGGAGTTTATATAGAATAGTGGTCTATAACTAATAATCTATAATTTAAACTTGTGATATCCATTTCTTGTGTCAATACACAATATGATCCCCTCAATACACAATGTTTCTGGGTTGCAAATTTCACAATCACAACTCTATTAATACTAGCTAGTATCCATTTGCCATTTTACCCTCTTACAAATCTTACTACTGCAACACAATACACCAAAAGACTTGGCCCTGTGGCTTGTCATTGTCTAACTGTATGGTTGGGTATTTTATCTATTTTATTTTATGTACACGGAGAAGGAAAAGGAAAGGCCTTGAAGTATGAGGGGATCTTCAAAGTTACGAAATAGACCACCGCACGAGAGCATAAAAAAAAAAGGTGGAATAGAAGCAAACGGGGACAGTAAAGATGCAGGGAAGGGTGTGAAGAGCAAGGCAAATAAAGAAGAATGGAAAAGCAAACGGGGACAGTAAAGATGCCAGATGGTCCGACTATTTCACCCTAAAACCACTCTTAGGCCAAAAATGGTTGATTTGGTTAGCAATTCGCTGATTCGAACAGTCGAATCATCAATAACAATACTTTTTTGTCATTTTTATTTTAATTTTTTCTTTTAAATCAGAATGTGCCGTTCGTTCAAATTGGGATGGTCTGACCGTTCAACCCAGGAACGGTTCCCAAAAGGTTCTTGTCCGGTCCAGTTTTTAAAAACTTGATGGTAATATATTAACGACTAAGAGTATAGAACTATATAGAGTTTTATGGAAGGAAAAAGAACCCATAGAAAAAAATAAAAGTTTCAAAATAAAAATGTAACTTAGGAGGAAAAAGCACCGAGACAACATTAATAAAATATACAAAGAGCAAAAGACTGTACTCACCCAAAGCTGCCGTTGTATGGGGCTCAAAATCTCCTTCACATTTTCTTTTTCTTTTCTCCCGCATTTCTCTCCAACAGGGAAGACCAAGAACCATAACAAATTCATCTTCAATCAATTGAAGGAGAGAGGCTTGACAAGACTAGAAGAACAACAATAATACCAGTATACACTTCAACGGTTGTGGAGAGGATCTGAGGTGTTGGGAACCCTCCTTTTGTTTGAGAAGAACATGTCGAATGGGTGGTGAAGTTGCACTAGTTGCAGTCGGTGAATATGTTGTTGCCGTTGTTGAGATCCTAGAGGCTGTTTCTCGGCGAGGATGCTGGTGGTCCGGTTCTTCTCTCCGGCGACTAAGAGGGACAGAAGGGCTAAAACTATTAGCTTCTGAATCAACCCTGCGTGCAGATATGGATGGAAGTTCATGTTGTCGCCCAGACTGAGAGAGCTCGGCAGAGAGTATGATCTTCTGAGATTGAATAAAACCGATAACAGCAGTAAGAATAAATAGAGATTGGGTATTTGAGGTTGGTCTTTGGGAAGCGAAAAGAAGGGAAGTGGGAGGATGGAAACTGAAACTGAAAGTGAGAAAGGCCACTGGTTTATTGGCAACTGGCGATGTAAGAAAAAAGGTAGGGTAGCGTTATTGAGTACACCCTGACCCTGCAGAGAAGGGACACAGCTCACGAGGGAATGAATGAGGGCTCTGGGTTATCTCCTTTTATTTTCTATGCCTTGCGTTCAAGTTTACAACTTTTTTTCTTTCACCTCTTTGACACTTTTACATATATAGAGGTTTTCTTTCGCTCTTGCTTTCAGTCCCAAAAACCAGGGTCATTGCCATATACATGTCCGGCAGGCCTAGAAAATTTGTCAAATTGCTGACTCCAAACAAAACAAGACAAAAAGATTAGTTTTTACAAACAACCGCCATCGCCGTGTATATATAACAGTACAAGTGACTAATTGCAAAGAATCTACAATCTACTCATGCTGTTGTACTTCGATCGGTATTTACAAAATAGATCTGATTATTGGTTGTGCAGATGGGCGGGACCATATAAGCGCTCTCTCTCTCTCTCTCTCCAACAGTGTTGTTTGGGGTTTTAAAAGTTACAATTTCACAACTATTCCACAAGAATGTAATACTTGGAAAGGCCACTGTATGTTAATAACTCGATCTGCAAGTCTTGAAAATTCCTGGTGAGACATTACGGACTCATTGACAAATTGAAGGAAATTTCAAATGGGTGTGCAAATATAATTCAATTTCCTCCTAATAAAATGGTCCTCACATCCACCTCTCACAGCTATACATCAAGAACATCAGTACTTTATGTTTTCATTCATAGGAGATGTTCATGGCTGCAAGTGTAATATAAGGTGGGTGTGAGGACAAAAGAGAGAAAATCTGGATTCATGAATGCCAAGGCTGTATTTTGAGGATGGACGAAACCATTTTCCTTATGTGGATTAATGACATCGTTGACTACTTAAAAGTCTTTTCTGCATCAGGCATCAAGTAGAGAACGACCTGAAATCCCCAATGGACATGTACAAAAGCGGAAAGAAATGTATGGAAAGTATGTGTTAGAAACGAAACTCTGGTTTAATTCAAAGTCCTCTACTTCGTCGGATCTTGCAACCATAGAAACTGCATTTTTTTTTTTTTTTTGCCAAAAGCTATTCGAACTCAATCATTCATAAGGCAAATATAGTAGGTATTTGGTATCGATGTCATTGCTTCCACTACAGGAAAATGGGGCTATAGTTACAGACACTTTAGTTACGGTGAAAAAAACCGTAATAGAACATGGGGTATAATCACGGACAATTTGATGTCCATGGCAAAAAATTGATCTTTAGTTACGAACAATTTGTCCGTGGTTAAAAGTTATTCTGTCCGTGGGTAAAAGATATTTATAAGCACGGTTATAATGTATCCGTGGTAATATGTTACAAAAGCAGAAATTGACTTATGGCTACAGTCAATTTATTCGTGGCTAAAGAGCTATTTATCACTATAACCACCGATAACTAAAATTCCGTGGCTATAACTACAAAGTTAATCATCTTTAGCTACAATCATTTTATTCCTAGTTCATAAATAATAACTATATAGTATTCATTTAAAATATTTATTATTTATTTTTTATTTTTATAGTAAACTAATAATTAAGAATTTATTAAAGTAAATGAATATAATTCATAATTCATAATTAACAAATTATTAGCTCATTACTATTGCATAACAATAATAGTTAATTATTGTTATTTAATAATAATTAAACTAGAAAATAAATTATTAATAATTTCATAAGTAAATTAATAAAAATATAACAATTTCTAAAATAGAAATAAATAAGTGTTAATTATTATTTGATTAATTAAAACTAATTTAATTATTTAAGTAAATTAATAATTAATAGAAACTAATAAATTAAATATGAAAAACCACTAATAACAAATTAATTAATTACTTATGAATGAAAATAATATTGACAATTAAACAAAATTATTTAAATTCATAAATAAATTATTAATAAAGTAATAGTTTTACAATATAGATATAATTATTCATTAAATAATAACTAATAATTTATTTAGTAAACTAATATTATTTAATAAATTATTTCAACCACTTTACCAAAATTTTTGCCTCAAAGTGTAATTTTTAACCCTATGTGTTTTAAAGTACTAAGGCACTTACCTTACTATTTTTGCCATAAAAACAAGGGTGATCATTTTAGCAAGTTGGAAAATTTCGCTCTTGGACTTAGATTTTGTGTTTAAGCCCTAACCGAGGCTCAAGCCCTCATTAGAGCCCCATATTTTAGGGTTGGGCATAGGCTTAATACTTTAAACCCACCTTGGGCTTAACTTGACCCCACATATATTTAACTATATGTATATTATAGATAATATATATGTTATTTTATATTACATAGAAATAGAGCATTTAATGGGTCAAGTTCAACCCAAAGAACCAATGTTCATGAACTGATTAGGTTGGTTATGGTTCTAGAAATCGATGAGTTGACTCCGGTTCCGGATATATTGTCCCGATTATTATCGGTTTGGAACTGGTTCCACCTAGTTTTGAACCATTCAAACCCAACCCAACTATATATATTAAATGCATAATACATTAAATTCCTTGATTTTTCCATCCACCCATTGAAAATTCCATTTTGATGAACCATATGCTATGACTAAAACCCACGATCCAAATCTCAACCTTAAATTCCTTGATTTCTCATCCACCCATTGAATATTCCATTTTGATGAACCAAACACTACTACTAGAACCTATAATCCAAATACCCTAGACATGATCAAACTTTCATCAACCTCTCGATTGACCATCCATTAAATTTTAAATCTCAAAATAACCATCTCTTCCTTTATTTAAAAATATTCTAAATAAATCATTCTTATTGGTAACCACTCTTTAAGTTCAAGATCTCCGTCTTAACATAAAATCTAACACCTCCAACCCTGTCAAAACATCCATCAACCCCTAATCACCCATTCACTGAATTTTAGGCATAAAATCCTCATTTTACCCCTCTCATAAAAAAATATTTGGATTTGAGCTCTTTCATCACTCACTATTCTTAAATTCAAAGATCTACATCATGACACTTCTTCAAAGGCCCCCCAAACCTTACCAAAATCTTCCTTAAACTTCTGATCGCCCATCACTAAATTTCAGACCTAAAAATTCCATTATGCCCCTCCTACGAAAAAGATATTGATTTGAGCCTTTTCATTGGCCATGCCACCCATACTTCAAATTTCCTCGATCTAAACACATTTGAATCAATCAAATCTTATCAATTCCTCCAAGACATTCATAAATCCGATCCTACAAAATTTTAACCCAAAATTCCTCAACCTGCCTATCCATCTAATGAAGATTCCATTTTGGGCTTTCTCGCATGTCGGATTACTATATTGCAAATTCCCTTAGTCCGAACACATTTGAACTGATCAAATCTCGACAATTTGTCCAAGCCCATTAGAAACACCATCATGTCAAATTTCAGCTTAAAATTCTTCCTTCTAGTAAAGATTCCATTTCGAGCATCCTTATCGGTTAGATCACTTGTACCTCTAATTCCCCCGATCTGAGCACATATGAGCCAATCAAACCACGCAAATTCATCCAGTCCCCACAGAAACCTCATACCATTAAACTTTAAGTTAAAATTTCTCAGTTTACCCCTAGTTGAACAAAGATTCCATTTTAAGCTTTTTCGTCATAACTCAAGTTCCCTTGATCCAAGCATCATTAGGCCAATCTGACCCCACCAATTTATCTGAAATGCCCAAAAAACCTACCCTATTAAATTTCATTCAAAAATATCCCCATTTACCTTTTGGTCGAATTGACCAAAATGTCCTTAGATTTCACAAAATTACGAAATTGCCATTATGCCCTAATATAAAACCAAACCGAGCTTTACGAAAGGGATCTACTGTTACTGTCATCTTCTTCGAGCTCTCGACCGAGAAACTAGTGACGGCAATCCACAGCCTTCTAAACCCCCTCCCTCTCTCTTCCTCTCATTTTCTCTCATTTTCACTATTCTTCTCTACCATCGTCTTCTTTCTCTTTTTCTCTTCATTTCAACCACCTCCCTTGTTCTTCTGTCTATCGCTGTAACAAACATTCCCCGTTAACTATTAGTTGCCTCCACCTGCTACCTCTATCGCTTCCGAACCCAACCTCCTCTCTCTCTCTCTCTCTCTCTCTCTCTCTTCTATTCCCTCCTCCCTTTTTCTTCGTCCTTTGTATATCATCTCTGCAGAATCGGAAGCAAGGTCATTTACTACCTCCCCAATTGGAAGCAAGAGGGACCAAGAGTAGCCAAGTTCATTGGTACGCTCTGCCACTGTGTTGCACTCACAGCCATTTACCATCTCCACCGTAACGAGCATCCAACTTACTGCATCGGAGGCAACATTAGGGAGAGTCGAACTTTCTCCCATCAAATGGTCTATCTCCTTTTCACTAAACTCCATAGAGATTGTATTGTTTTAACTTTGAAATTTGAACCCTTTGTATACATATATATTGTCGTCTGTCATTCTAATTTTTGCACTTTTTTAATTCTGATTTCCTCTGTTAGTTTTGTTATATGCAAACCATGGCAACATAATATTCATGTCGGTTAAATGTTATCTTATTCTTTATCTCATCCAAATCGCATGATTGCCGCTTTGAATTTTTTTTTATCCCATCACCCACTAAGTCAGCTGATTTGTTTAATATAGTTATTTTATTTGGTTTCGTCTTTATGTTATCTAGAGGATTAATTTTGGCTTAATTTTTTTAGTTGAATAAGTTGCAAGACAATAAAATTAGTTGGTGTTACTTTCCTCGTTTTTTTTTTTTTTTTTTTTTTGTTTTAGCAATTTTGATTCAGACCCTCTTTTGATACTAATGGCTTCACTGCATTAGCTAATTGATTTCTTATCTTCGCTTATTTGCAGGGTGTTCATCCTATATTGGTCTTATTTCTCTTTTAAATTATTAAATGAAGATCTAGTGTTTTGGTTATATCACCTAACAGCTTTGGCTCCTTGACATTGAGTCATATAACGAAAAATTAAATGTGCTTATGGAATCTGGTTTCATTCGCATGTGCTTCCATTTGTGATGTTTATTTGGTTTTACATTGCTATATTCTTTTGTCTCCTGGTTTATTTTCTTTACTTATACTTTTAACTCCTGATATTATCGAATCAATTAGATGTGGTTGTTTTTCTTTTCTTTTTTTTTTTTTTTGTAATTGTTCACTTGGATTTATCACATTTTAGCATACCAGCATTGGGTTAAACCCCATTGAATGCTTTGTTTTCATACCATTTTGGTGATGTGTTGTTTCAACTGATAAGAAAGTTGTGTTCTAATTAGTTAGACCTCTTAGATCGACAACAATCATTTGTCTTAGAATAGTTGATATTTTGTATTTTTGTAGTTTGAGAAAATTATTGGGGGAAGGACATTTGATGTTTTTGTTGCCTAATTCATGATTTACTTGTTGACTCTTGCAGGTTTAAAAGGAAGTGGTATAACATTAAAGCAGACATTATTGGTGTTGGATGCATGAGCAAGGCATTGAAGATTTTCTTTTTTTGTTGAAAACACTTATTCATGTATTCTTTACAAATGACAAATGTACTTTTGTAATAGCATTTGATAATTTGAATAAAAATATATTTGTTTACAAATTATTATTTATTTGTATAGCATGGGAACAAAGAGTATTTACATAATCATTGCTATTAATATGTCTTTAGCAATGGTTATTCAAGATTAATTGTATATAGCAATTGTATTATAGCAAGGGTTTTAAATAAAAACCATTTCTACAGATATAACTTTTAGCTACAGTTTTGTATTATAACTGTGCTAAAAGTATATTGTAGCAATCGTTTTCATGGCGAAACGTTGCTATAGATATCATTTAGAAACGGTTTTCTTATTAAACTGTTGCTATAGGTGTCCTTTAGCAACGGTATTCTTAATGAACTATTGCTAAAGGCTATATAGCAACGGTTTTCTTAATGAACCATTGTTATAGGTATCATTTAACAACGGTTTTAGAAAATAACCGTAGCAACATATCCACCAATTTTCTCTTTTTCACTCTTTTAACTACGGTTTTGTCCGTTGTTATAACCATTTTAGCAACAGTTGACCTAATGTCTGTTGCAAGAGATTAAGACTATAGCAACAGTTATGTCTGTTGCTAAATGATCTATCTAGCAACAATTTTATTTATCCATTGCTAGAACCTATTGCCACGGTGGAAGAGGAATCGATTTTGTATCTGTCGCTAGTCCATTGCTATAGGTCTCTAGCAATGGTTTTAAAGACTTCTCACAACAGTTTTGTTCGTTGCTAGAAGTAAAATTTCTTGTAGTGTTCAGAGATGTTTTCTGAAAAAATGATATTGTATATATGAGATTATGTTACACCATTTCTCAAAAAAATGTTCATTTTTTTTGTTTGGCATCAACGCTGCCACATAGGTTGCACTCGAGGGAAGTAATGATAACTCACATCTAGGGAAGAAAATTTCTACCCTACCTAGTGGGTACCTTCCTCGATGATGGCAGGGGCAGGTTTTTTTATTGGAGGACGGATTTTGGAATTCTACAATCTCGTACAAGTATGGATAAGATATGGGTATTAAGCTAAATCCAGTCCTTGTTGTCCTGCATATTGTTGGAAAGCATATAAACTTTATATAAAAGGTGTTGAATTTAATAATATTTTGAATTGTATGTGAAAGATAATTGATAGTTTATGTTTTTTTACATGTCTTAATCAAATAATAGGAAATTTTGTTGCTTATTTGTGTTATTTTACTTATTTATTGCTTATATATAACAAAAAATAATAGAAAATTAAATGTGGATTCTAAATCCAAACCACCCCTACCCTTGAATGCAAGGAGGGTATGATCAAGGAGGGTTTTGCATTTTCATGTGCGATGAGGGTTTGGATTATCAAAATCCAACCTGCTACGGGTTTTGGGGTAGGTACGGTGGGTTAGGAGGTTTAGGGAGGTAGGTCTAGAATTTACAAAAACCTCCCTGAACTTGCCCGATCGCCATCCCTACTCACACCAATGGGTTCTTGTTAGAGCTGTGTAGAGCAGCACAAATCCTCGGGTCATGCCAGGTCTGGTCCAAACCTCTATGCCGTTTCATATTGGACTGAGGTGGACTAAGGTGTTGAGGCCTATGGATCAGCAGACTCTCTACAACACAACCCATTATTATATTTTTGTTATTTATGAATGCATTATATATTGTTTGGGCCTTCTAATTGGGTTAAGTCTGATAGAATGGGCCAAACCATATTAAAAATTGTATCAAAATCATAATTAAACAGTTTGGTTTGGTTTAGGTTCCATATCAAATTGCAAAACCCCATATATGAAGGTTATATGAGATTTTTTTTCTTTAATCAAATTAACTAACATAATGCTTAACAAAATGATGGTCATGATGGGATTAGAAGTTAAACTTAAGAGTGGGTCTTTGTAGTAAATGAAAGTTAAGGAACCTAAATGTCACTATCCGAAAGTACACAATGTCAAAGGGTAAATTGCTGAAGGCCTAAAACCACCCTTGGACTTTATGAGAGTTCTAGCTCAAAACCCTGTTTTATGCTAATAGCACTGTAATCCCCTGAACTTTCTGACATTGTTGCATCTACTCCCGCTCCATTATCTTGAGTTGACACAAACGGGAAAAGTTACCAAAATACCCAACTTTGGCCTTTTGAATGATAAATTGGCTTTTAAATTTGCTCTTCCCTATTACACTAACCATAAAATTCATAAAAAAAGTTTGTGTTTCATACAATTTTTGTATAGTATGTTGAATTATATATATTTTTTGAATTTTTTATGATATGTATTTTCTACATTTTCTACTTTTATTGAAATGTATATTTTTAATCTTTTATCATTATCTTTGTTTTTTTTTCTTTTTTTTCAATTTTTGCCTTTTTTACTTGAGATACATGCATTCATTTTATGTAATTATGGTTTTGGGGTTGAAATATATTTTTTGAAAGGGATGTCATTTTTTTAATCCGGCTTTGTTAGAATAAATTTTTATCATTTTTTTTTGTCTCCTGCACCTTTTTTTGTGTTTTGAGAAAAATATTGAGCGTGGTGGATATACAAATCAAAGTGGGTGGGTTGAGGTGGGTGAGGGTTAGGGTGGATTCTAACCTACTATTCAAGCATGATATAGATGACTCTTTTCAAAGTATATATGCATAGTCATGTTTTTATTTAAGGGTAATCTTGACATTAAAAATGATAAGATGATTGACATCATCATCAATTTCGGTTAACATTCTAACATTGAGTTAATGGAAAGGGTGTAGATGCAACAATGTCAAAATGTCTAGATGTACTGAACCACAACTATAGAAAGTACATGGGAGGTTTCAGCAATGTACCATTACATAGATAAGTGAAAAAACTTTCACTCCTTTTAGGGAATGATTGAGGGAACAATCCTTTTTTTAATGGCAGATAATACAACTAGGCCAAGTTTGCAAGTGCTTATTAAATAAATGCTTAAAAACAAGTGATCATTCGAATAAGCACTTATTTGTATTTGACACCCATATTTTTTAAGTATTTATTTTAAAAAATAGCCACTTATTTCACATTGGGAATTTGATGATCTTTTTCTCCAATAAGCATTTATTCATTTAGAAGGACCAATTTAACCCTCATTTTAAGAGTGCCACATCAAGAAGAATGTTCGTTAACCTAGATGCACGAGCTTCTAGTTCAATCTTGGAAATTTCCGATTGTTTAGAAAGAAGAAGAAATTGGTATTTACAGGAAAAAATGAGTAACAGAGTTAGACGAATGTAGTGGTTGTCCGGTTGAAGATGATAAATGTAAAAAAAAAAAAAAAAAAAAACGAGGAGAGAAGAATATGTTCATGAACCTGGACGCACGGGCTTTTGATTAGAGCGTGGAGTAGTGTCCTTGTTGCAATGGAGTCTGTGAAAAGAAGAACGTAGAAAAAAGTTTCACCCGATAGAAAAACCCCATGTTCTTCAAGAAAAGGGAAATATTAACATTTTGAAATATAAAAAGGGAGTGGTTTGGAAGGAAAGTTTTGAATAAACCCTTATTGTATAAACATTTAAAAATAAACTAGAATTTTGGACTTTTTGAATAAGTAAACTGCTTATTCTCATAATAAGCACTTATTTTCCAATTGCTAATAAAGTGTTTATCAGTATAGTTAAGGCCCAATACAAGTATTTATTCGAATATATATCTATAATATTGTAAATAATTAAATAATAATGTAATAACTAATTTTTAAATACTATAAATATCAAAAAATTAATAACTAAATCATATTTTATATATTATTTCAAAAGCAAAAAATAGATTAAATAATAGAATCAAGTTATAACTTTAAAAAATATCAAAAACACAGAAATAATTATAATAGATTTAATAATATTTGATAATAAGAATATAAAATGTGAATAATTTAAAAAATAACTAAATAATATTATAAATAACTAATTTTTAAATGTTTTAAATATCAAAAAAGTTAATAGTAAATCATATTTTAAACATTATTTAAAAAACAAAAAAAAGATTAAATAATGAAGTTATGTAGTAACTCTAAAATGTATCAAAGACACAAAATTAATTATAATATATTTAATAATATTCGATACTAAGAATATAAAATATAAATAATTTTAAAATTTTAAAAATTATTGAAATAGTGAAAGTAGATTAAATAACTTAGATGCATTGAAGCTTTATTAGTTATTTATTATATATCCGCTATAAAATTTTAATAACTATTAGAGATTAAACTATTGTTATTTAATTTGCTAGAGATTAGACTATCAATTTAGTCGAAATTAGGAGTGTTCATTAGGCAGTTCAGTTCGATTGCAGATTGTTGATCTAGTCGAGTTGGGGAGTTGGTCACTCGAAACTAACCAACCATTAGTGAAAATCGACTAACTTGAGTTGTACCAGTCAATGTTTTAAAAATTTCCGCTTAACAAAGTCCGTGCATCGCATGACACCCTTTTGGTATATACTAAAATAGTTTGTGCCCACATCGCATGGCCTCTACTTTCTCCCTTACCCCAACGGAGAGCTCTCAACCCCTCTTTCATATAGCCTTTTTAATTTGCTCTCTCATGAAGCCACGTTATCAATGTCTTCTCCCTCTCTCATTTTGACATCTCAACATGCCCACCCAACCCTCTTTCCTCTGTACTTATCCCTTTGGATATCCCCTCCAAAAATCTCTCTCCACCAAAATCTAATCTAATCTATCCAAGTGGCATCACTATCCCCCACTCCCTCCTAAATTATCTATAACTCCTATTTATCTCCTAAATTATCTCTAATTCATATTTATTCTCTCCCCCACTTTTCATTTATATTTATCTAAAGAAAGTTTGAATTAAAAAACTTAAGAATTATTTAAATATTATGATGAAATCATGTAATAACTTTAAATTGCATTGGATTAGTACCCGAGGCCTCAACCTAAGGCCAATTTGAGTTTAGTTTAGGCCCGAGTTTTTTTTTTTGCTTAAACTCATCTTTAAGTTCAAAAACTCAAACCCAACTTGCACAAAAAATTTGATTGAATCGGATCAAGCTTGAATTGGGTACACCCAACTTGCAACCCTAGCTCTATTACTTGAAATTGTTTTAATAAAGCCCGTGCATTAGTATCTATCTAAAGAAAGTTTGAATTAAAAATTTTAAGAATTATTTAAATATTACAATAAAATCATGTAATAACTTTAAAATATTTGTTAAAAACATAAAAAAAAATATTTATAATAGATTTAATATTATTAATATTATTAATAAGTTTACATTTCTATGAAATTCATAAATATTAAATATTTAAAACAACTAAATAATCATATGACAAAATATTTAATATTATGTAATAACTTTCAAATAAATAAAATTTAAATAACATAGATTTTTAAATAATTTACAATATTATTTAAATATTTAAATAACAAAATTACAAAATAAATTTAAACATTTTATTAAAAGTAGAAAATTAATTATAATAGATTTCATAATATTTGAATCAATAATGAAATTATGTAATAATAGGATAACTTTTAATTTTATGGATTATGAAATTCAATAAATAAGTAATGCTTAAATAACTAAGTAATGAAATTATTTAAATAATTAAATAATATTGTAAATAACTAATTTTTTAAATATTTTAAATATCAAAAAGTTTAATAACTAAATCATATTTTAAATATTATTTAAAAAATAAAATAGATTACATAACAAAATTATGTAATAACCTTAAAAAATTTATCTAAAACATAAAAATAATTATAATAGGTTTAATAATATTTTATAATAAGAATATAAAATATAAATAATTTATAACTTTTTAAATATTATTGAAATCGTGAAAATAGATTAAATAATTTAGAGGTATTGAAGCTTTCAAATAACAAAGTATGTGTTTGGTTTCGTTTATGTTTATTGAATAAATGTTTGTACTTTATTTGTTGGTAAAACCAAGAAATGCAATAATTACAACTGTTTATGACAACTAGGCGACACCAGGCTCCACATCAATGTAACAGTGAAAAAACGCCTGGCCATTGTGGAAGCTTAAAAAAATAACTTCCACAAACGACTGGCATGCACAAAAACCAAAGTTGACTTTTTTTTTCATTTTCGATGCATGCAGAAGAGCAAGAGAGAGAAAATGCTGAAGTGGTGGTGCCTATGTGGCACCCTCAATAAACATTTACTGAATAAACATAAACGGAACCAAACACCCTAAAAATAGGTGGTAACTTTCAAAAAAATGTTTTTAATAGACAATATAAAAATAGAATAATAATTGCAATTGTTGATGTGCTAATAATAAAAATATTATTAATAATTCTAGATAATAACTTTCAGAAAAATTGATATTTATTAATAATAATTTTAAAATCGTAATCTATGTTTATTATATATTTATATATATACTAAAATTTATATATTTTTATTTTTAGTAATTGTTTATTATATTTTTGTGATAAATATATCAATCTATTTTTGTTTTGTTATTTAATATACATTTTATATAATTATTGGAGATTAAACTATCATTATTTATTAGAGATTAGACTATTAGTTTAGCTGAAATTAGGAGTGTTCGCGGGTTGGTTTGGTTTAGTTGTAGGTTGTTTGAACCAAATTGACATAGTCAAAAGGTTGGGGAGTTGGTCACGTGAAACCAACCAACTATTAGATAAAACCAGTCAACTCAGGTTATATCGGTTTAGTTAGTTGGTTCAAAAGATTTAAACTTAAGATTTTAAATTTTAAAAATATAATGGTATTATTAAAAAATAAATTAAAATTTTTAAATTTACAATATAAAATATTTTAGACTAAGAAGTATGAGAATTTTAACATTTTCTCATATTAAAAATTTATATTTAAATATTTATATATCAGGTCGGTTTGGTTTTGGTCGAAATGGCTAAACCGAAATTGACCCAACCTGGTAAGGTTGGAAATTTCTTAATCAAAATCCACCAGAAATACTAGAAAATCAACCAACTTTGGTCGAGCTGGGCCAAGTTGGTCAATTAGGTCGGTTTCATCAATTTGATGAACAACCTTAGCTGAAATTAATTATCGTTATTTTTGTATTGTAAAAAAATTATAAAAAGTATTATATAAATATAACTAGTTATTAATTATTTAAAAATTAAAATAAAAAATAATTGTCTATACTTCTATTGTTTAGCTTTCGCTTAACAAAGCCTGTACATCGCACGGATTCCCAATAGTAATCACTTATTTTTAAGAACTTGCCCTACCTACACTTTTTTTAAGCCTATCAAGCACACATATAACAAAAAAAGATTACATCTCTTCCTCTACAACAAATTTAATGAAATTAGGAACCAACGACCAAGTCATGGATGATGGAGCAGCCTTGCCTAGGAGAAAAGTGAGCAAGCCCATTCCTACGACTTCAAGTTTTAGGCTTCTATGACAATATGGAGTGAGGTGGCCATATCATAAACCAAGATTGTTGGAAGCTAAAGGAGAGGCGTGAGAAGGGAATCATGTACAATCATGTATTTCAGGAGGTGAACCAGGCTACAAATTGGCTGCCCCACCATGCGCATGAAGTCCAATTGTCGGCTGATGGTTGTGTTTCTTTCAACATATGTAAACTTCCTTGGCCTCTTGCTTTTATTTGTTTAGTGACTCATGGGGACGTGCTACCCCCATCTTGTATAATTAGATTTATAAAAAAAAATGGAAATGTCCACTTTAGTACCTTGAACTTTGGGGATAGTGTCAAGTTAGTACCCAAACTTTCAAATGTGTCACTACAACACCTAAACTTTCAAAAAACCTAACTAATGGTGGATGGTGATTAATGACAGGGACCAACTTGACACTTTTTGAAAGTTTAGGTACTGCAGTGACATGTTTGAAAGTTCGGATACTTTCTTGACACTACCCAAAAGCTCAGGGTATTAAAGTGAAATTTAAGAAAAAGGTAAATTACAAAGACCCCCTTATACTATTGTGTCTATGACAAAAATCCCTTGTATTTTGTTTTGCAACAAAGACCCCCCAAACTTTTGCCCTTTTTCTCTTAAAACCTATTTGATCTATTGTTTTCCCTTTCTTTTCTTCTTTTATCCTCTCTACCAACTCTCCCAAACGAAAGGATAGAAGAATCCATTTCTCATATTCCCTTTCTTCTCTTCTCTGTCTCCAATTTCGTCTCTATAGCCATACTGACCACATGTTTTTTGCATAAAGGAAAGGCCACCGTCTTTCCGATTTGGTCATCGGTGGAGGAATCTGCAAGTAGCCATAAAAAGCAAAAGTAGCAAGGGGAATTTTTCGCAAGTCTACTTGACGCCTTTCTCTCTCATCCATTGGTTTGTTGGGGTGCGATGAGAAAGCCAAAAAACATCTTCATCAGAGAAAAGGACATGCAGACACATATACGTATCTTTAAGAAACACTATTTAATTATTTCGATATTTGAATGAAAGTGGAGAAGCTAATTACTGTCTCTCTGAGATTTTTCTGAGATTTCTACTTAACACACTCACAAGCAAGCAAATACAAGGAAAAATGCAAAAGAAGTAGCACGAAATTATGAATTGCACCTGAAGGGGAATCTTAGTAGCCAGAGGCCCAGTATCGAGCATAGCACTGGGCCAAGTAGACATTGGTTGCTGACGCCGACCCACATGCATTCTTCAGCTTCCTGACGGCTTCCGAAAGACATGAAGAACAATCGGCAGAACTCAAATCCCCCAAACACTGAGCAAAACCCTCCCTGCAAGTCAGCAAGAACATCGTCCCTGCACTTAAAGAACTCAACATCATTACTAGTATCGCGACTGCATTTTTTGTATACCAGTGCCATGTCGAGTTTCCCCAGGAAGTTGGCATTGGCATATCTTTAAAAGCACCCTTCTAACTGTAAACTAGGCTATTGAGCAAGGGCACACCAAACTAATCTGGCTAACGGCGTTTTAGACACACCACGAACAGTCACTTGTCTTCAAATCACCTCTGCATTGGTATAGCCCATGGGCCGCTGCATCCGCCAGCATTGAGGTGCCATTTGCCACTGTAAAGCTGTTGTTATAAGCAGACTGAGAGGCTGAGGTTGCAATGGAAGACAGTAGGGACTTGAGGTTGGCTTCAAAGGGTGAGCTGGGTTGGTATTTGTCTGGAGAGCAACCCCGTAGATGAAAGTATGAGCATTGACATGGTGAGAATGGTTAGCGAGGGAAGAGAGGAACAATAACAGAAAAAAGATTTTCTTCAGAGCCGAGATGGGATTGCGAGAAGAGTGCTGACGAAGGCTCTTCCACACTTGAATCATTACAAGGGTAATATGGGAATTAAAAATATTGCAACGGTTTGTTTGGACGGTCTTTGTCTCACACCATCCCCCCCACCCCCACACTAATAGACTCTTCATTTTGGTGCTTTAATGCGCCAAGCCTCTTAAACCCTGGTTTGAATTCCAAAACCCTCGCAAGTCGCAACAACCTTTACATTTTGCTCTCACCAAAATGCGACTGACTAGTGACTACTGAGAGTGAAACCGAGAAGATGGCTTGGCGCAGCGGGTCGCTTTCCAGGTCGTTGCTCTCCGCCACAAGAGCTCATTCTCTTCGGTGCCGGCTGACGCTTCCCCACCTCCGCCCGCCACCACTTATCCCTCGCCCCCAGCCTCGACGCTTTGCTTTCGCCAATCCAAGGTAAACCCAAATGTTAAGAGTATAGGGTTTTGCAACCAAACATTTCTCATTTCTCTTCATTTGATCCTTTCTGAAATTTTGACAGGACAATGGGGGAGTTGGGATGCATTCAATCGCTCATGCCCCTGCACAGCGTAGTGGCTGCACCTTGCCTCACATCGCACCTCGCTGTTGATGCGCGTGCGTGTTGTGAGTTATCTCAGGGTACCTTCTGCCGTACTTGTCAAGATCGCTAGTAGTTTCTTTGTGAGTCTTACTGTTTCTAGGAAAAATGAAGGAAACCAATATTATCATCTTTTTCATCTGCCTTTACTGTGATCGAAATATTCTTTTTCTTAGGGTTCGATGTTTTACTTTGGTTCTTGTTTCATTTTAATGGTTAATGGTGCGTTTCCTTTTGATTGAATGACTAGTAACTTTGTAAGTTAGCTAGGTTTTTTAATTTCAAAGTTTCGTTAATATGAAGATATTGAGATTGAGATTATGAGTTGGAATAAAGTAAAAATTATGATTTGGAAAGAGAAAGCATGAAGATTCATAGGTTCAAGCTAACCCCTCCACTAGGAGTATAGGATCTATAGATGCATTTACATAGGAAAGGAATTCATTTTCCCTTTTTCTGAGTAAAACCTCCAAAATATGGACCACCCTAGTCTCAAATATATCCTCTAATTCTGTCTTCCATATTTAATCTGTGATGATTCTCAAAGCCACTAAATTTATGTCCTTAATAACAGATCAAATGTCATAGCCATCATATAGAGTACAGATACGTGGTTCTTAAATTCCAACAGAAAGCAATTGTCAATGCAAGCATTGTGGTTTTATGGTAATGAAAAAAAACTATGGACTATTTTGTCCAAACTAAATTGTTTTTCAAATCCACTATTAATGCTCCACTCCATCCAAATCTTTTTTCCTTTCCTCTAATTGATAAAAAAGGATTTGAATGGAGTATTTGACAATAGCTTTGAAAAACAATCCAGGGGAAAGTACTGCTTAGGTTGGGCGCAATCCCCTTGACTATATACTGTAATGTAGATATAGATGTGTTTCAAACAAGGTTGATGCTAGAGGTTCTAAGTTCACCTTCTAGGATCAGTTTGAGTCAGGATGAATACAATGGAGAAGGTAAATGATCCTGGGATATGGGCATTTTTGCAATTGGGCCAGGGTAAGAGCTGGAAGAAAGTAACAACAAATGTTCCTTCCAAAAATGAACCTCAAGCCTGTTGTAACATTGTAACAGACAAGAAATAAACAAAGGGGAAGTAACAAATATTGTTGAAGTAACTTCTTTTGGTTGTAAAAAATATTTCATTAAGCCAACATAAAGTAATAAAGTCTTACATATTGGTATTGGTTTTACTTTTCCACCCATTTGTAGTTAGTGTCATATCTACAATTACATGCAGTGCTTGTTGGGGCTGGAAGGTCCTCAGGAATAGAATAATGTTTTGTGGTTCAGGTAGCCATCACTCATCATGTATCTATTATCAAGGTTCACATTTCGTACTTCTTTTTACCAGGAAGCATAAATAAAGGTTATTATGTTGTGCTCTTAAGAGGATAGAACAAGAATTTATCTGAAATGGTTGGATTTAATTTTCTAATGTAGAGGATTGATTCTAGTCTTTGACACTATTCAGCCAAGACTATAGCCTTGCAAACCAAGATAAATGGTCTTCCTTCTATATCCTAAATGTCAAATATGGGTACACTTCAGATTGGAGACCAAGAGATAACTCGATTTGACATTTTTCGGTACCTTGGTTAAATAATTTGTAACAAGGGAGAGATTGAGGAAGATGTTACCCATAGAATTAGAGCAGGAGGGGCAAAATGAAAGGGTGCATCTGGAGTCTTGTGATAGGCAAATGCTACTTAGATTATGTTAAAAGGCTGTTTATAAGTTGTGTTCTTTGTTTTTTATTTCTGATTAGTGTCGCAGGGGTACTATGAGTGTTTTAAAAGTGCAAGGCGCAAAAAAGGCGCAGGGGCCAATTTGTACCCGAGGCGCAAGGGGAGGTGTGCGTCTTTTTCAAAAAGGTGCACAGAGTTTTCAGGAAATGTAAAAAAAATGAAAAAAAATACATAAAAATTAAAAAAAAAAACAGATAAAATACAAAAACAATACTTTTTTTTTTGTTCTTGTATCCCATATTCCCATTTTATTGCAGATGTACATAGTACTGTGTTAATTTTTTTTTTATTTAATGCAAAATGCAAAATCAAGTTATTGCAGATGTACATAGTCCTCCTCACCCCCTTCCCAAACCAAACAAAAAAAAGCTGACTAAAGTGTTTGTTCACCTGAACAAGTTATATTTAAAAGAAGAATCAAGTTCTTGTGAAGCCCACAGTGCTTTGTGAAATAGGAAATTAAATACTCCAACTGTGCTGCTTTTGATGAATAATACTGATAAAAAGTTATACGAAAAGGCTGTTTGCTGTTTATTCTTTTTTAGAAAAATTCAATGTTACTGATAAAGAAATTCAGAATTTTAGTATTTTAGTTCCAAAAGGTTAGGGTATATTTTCTGTTCATATTGATTGCAAAAATATGCCCTGTTTTTTGTGCAAAACTGCAAACACAGTGAAGAAGATGAAACGGAGCTCCTATTTTTGGTGCAAACACAGTGAAAAAGAAGGGGCGGAGCCCCTGTTTTTTGGTGCAAACATAGTGAAGAAGAAGAAGGGGAGGAACCTCTGTTTTTTGGTGCAAACACAGTGAAAAAGAAGGGGTGGAGCTCTGTTTTTTGGTACAAACACAGTGAAAAAGAAGAAGGGGCGAAGCCTTGTTTTTTGGTGCAAACACAGTGAAGAAGAAGGGGTGGAGCCCCGGTTTTTGGTTTAAAACAGCAATGAAAAAAAAACAATGAATAAGGAAGAAGGAAAAGGAGGGGCGGAGCCCCTGTTTTTAGCGCAAACCAGAGAGCAAAAAAGAAAAAAAAATGAACAGTGAAGAAGGCGAAGGGGCGGAGCCCCTGTTTTCGGTGCAAACCAGAGGACAATAAAAATAGAAACGAACTGGAAGAAAGAAGAGAATACCTATTTTCGATTGAATATGGCAATATGCTGCTCTTCCTCCTAGAGTTCGAACATGCAATTGCTGTTCTTCCTTCCTCTTCCAGCCTTTCGAAGAAAACTGTTCGTCTCCCTCTTTTTTTTCTTGCTTTAGGATTTTTTTTTTATACTTTCCCTCTCTATTTTCTATTGTTTTTACTATATGATATGCAATAGGTGTAAAAAAATAAAAGAAAAACACTTTTTATAGATTTTAACAATTATCTATTAAATAAAAATATACACTCTGTCCAAAATTTCGAAAACGTTGATAAGGCGCTCACCTGGGCCACCTGGCACCTGATCTAAGGCGCACGCCTAGGCGCCAAGGCGAGCGCCTTAGCCTGGGCAAGGCGCAAAGCCTGGAATGTGCCTCGCCTCTGTGCGCCTGGGCAAGGCGCATGGCCTGGAATGTGCCTCGCCTCTGTGCCTAGGCATGCTTGAAGCGCGACTTTTAAAACACTGGGTACTATTGTAATTCCCCTTTCTTTATGTTATGTTATGGTCGTCCTAATATAAATACCAAAAATCTGGTGCCGCCAGCAACAGTTTTTGCTCTCAGATCTCTTTTTCTCCTCTCTTTCTCTCTTCTCTCTTCTTTTCACTTCTTCTTCTAGACAAGATGGTAGCAGGCCCTCGCTTGAACATGGAACAAATCATGAACCAGCAAGCCTAGAGAGCGATGGAAGACAAGAATCTAGCCTTCAAACCGGAGTTTCTTTTTCTCCCTCCTATTCCTCGCCTATCTTTCATTCTTTGCCTTCTCCAAATCTGGGTTCTCATCTTACTTCTTCCCTTTGTGTTTCAGGTATGAACGGAGACCTATCCCAGTCGTGCATTAACCCAAGAACCTACAAAAATTCAGAGGAAAGCCAGCTCAGTTTTGATAGACACAGACGGGACAACAATCCGGGAAGAGAAGTTATCGAAATGGCCAGGAAATTTGGGATAAGCAAAGAAAAGGGATAGGACTCAAAAAAGGGGGAAGAATCAGACCAGAAAGCTGAATTTGTGACCATAGGCAAAAGGACCTCAAAAAGGGAGTTAAGGAGACTTCAAAGGGGAATGTCAGATCAAAAAACAAGGCCTAGGGCGGTTAAGGGGAAATCAGCGATAGGAGCTCTATGAAATTATTAAGTTGGAATATCAGAGGGTTGGGAGGCCAACTAAAAAGAAGTTTGGTAAAGGAATCCCTGAGAAGAGAAAAACCAGATATTGTCATCCTTCAGGAATCAAAAAAAAGAAGTGGATAGGAAGCTTTTTTCGAGGAACAATCTCTGTGACCTTCCTCTCCACAATGGACAGTTCACTTGGTCAAACCTTCAAGAGAATCCAATAAACTGCAGACTAGATAGGTTTCTGGTTTCCTCGGACTGGGCAGAGAATTTTCCAAATCTCCTCCAAGAAATTAGACCTCGTTGTACTTCAGACCACTGGCCTCTAGTCTTGAGAACAGATCTGGCTTTGAAAGGAAAACACTCATTCAGATTGGAGAAGATGTGGACTCATCACAAAGATTTCCTGAAAAATGTAGCTTTATGGTGGAAGGAATGTAAAGCCGAAGGCTGGGTAGGGTACAAATTGCTGCAAAAGCTGAAATTATTGAAAAGAAAACTGAAGCACTGGTGAGAGAAGAGTTCAAATCATTCACAGAAGAAAAAAATTCCGTCCTCATGGAGCTGGAAGAGTTAGACAAAAAAGAGCGATCAGGAGACTTGGATGGAGAAGGAAGAAGCAGGAGAGATGCTCTGAGTTCGTGGGAAAAAGGTAATCTGAAAAGAAGAAATTTTTGGAGGCAAAGGTCAAGGGTTAGATGGTTAAAGGAAGGAGACAACAACACAAAATTCTTCCACAACTATGCATCAGGTAGGCGTAGAAAGAATCTCATCTCAAAAATTACGGTGGACCAGAGGGAAGTGGAAGATGTAGAGATCACTGAGACTTTTCTAAACTACTTCAAATCTCTTTACTCCAAGGAAAGGGCTAGGTGCTTTAACTTAAGAAACTGGCAAGGGCCAACTCTAGCAGAACACAAGAGAATTTGGCTTGAAAGGGAATTTGAATAGCAAGAAATTAGAGAAGCAGTCTTTGATATGGATGGAGATAGAGCACTTGGGCCTGATGGGTTTCCGATCTTCTTCTTCCAGATCTGTTGGGAAGTAGTAAAAGAGGACCTTTTGGAGGTCTTCAAAGAATTCCACACCACGGGGGTGGTTAATAAAGGAATTAACTCCACTTTCATATGCCTCATTCCAAAGAAAAATGGTATCTTGGAAGTAAAAGACTACAAACCTATAAGTTTAGTAGGGAGTGTGTACAAAATAATGGCAAAGGTGTTGGCAAAACGACTCAGAGAAGTCCTAAAAGAGTTGGTTTCTCAAACTCAGTTTGCTTTTGTGAAAGGAAGACAGATTGTAGATAGCATCCTAATTGCAAATGAAGTCGTAGAAGAGAGAAGGAAGAGCGGAAGGAAGGGCCTTCTAGTGAAACTAGACCTTGCAAAAGCTTATGATAAGGTTGATTGGGATTGCTTGCTCCAGATTCTAAACTTGAAGGGTTTTGGTTCAAAATGGCTGCAGTGGATGAAAGGTTGTATTTGTTCTACCTAGTTCTCGATCATGGTCAATGGAAAGCCTAAAGGCTATTTTAAGGCCAACAGGGGTCTACGGCAGGGATGTCCCCTCTCCCCGTTCCTCTTTACAATGGTAATGGATGTTTTCAGCCAGCTTATGGAGAAAGCTAAAAACCTCGATTTGATCAAAGGCTTTGAGGCCGAAAGAGATGCCATAAATGTTTCCCACCTCTTTGCTGATGATGTCATCTTATTCCTAGAAGCCAATTTGGAGAGCATTTCAAATGTGAAAAGAGTGCTTCAGTGTTTTGAACTAGTATCAGAGCTTAAGGTAAATTACTCTAAGAGCAGCCTAGCAGCAATTAACCAAATTGAAGGGTCCCTGATGGAAGGTTTCAAGGAAACTTTGAATTGTCGAGTGGAAAATCTCCCCCTTTCTTATTTGGGCATGCCACTAGGAGGTAACCCAAAAAATTCAAGCTTTTGGGAACCTGTGGTGGAAAAGTGTGAAAAGAAGTTAGCTACTTGGAAAAGCTGCTACCTATCAAAAGGGGGTAAAATCACTCTTATTAAGGCCTCCCTTATGAACATGCCTGTCTATTTCCTATTAGTTTTTCAGATCCCTGCAGGAATCAAATCACAGATCGGGAAAATCCAAAGAGATTTCCTTTGGGAAGGTGGAGGTGTCAAGAAAGGGCATCTAGTTAATTGGAATCAGGTTCGTAAACCAAAAGAGGCTTGAGGATTAGGAATCGGGCATTTAAAAGAGAAAAACAATGACCTTCTTGGAAAATGGCTATGGAGATTCCCCATGGAATCAAATTCTCTCTAGGCAACTATCATCACCAGTAAGTATGGGTTAAATGCAAATGGTTGGGACTACAATCTCCGGTCAAACTGATAAGCTCTCTCTAATCCCTAGAAAGGTATTTCTGCTATTCACAACCTCTTTTTTTCTTTCATTAGATCCAAGGTAGGTAACGGTAATAGAAAAAAATTCTAGACGGATTTATGGTGGAGCAACTCAACATTAGCAGATCGGTGTAGCTATGCACCTCAATCACCCCAATACACGAATGCATTGATAGGCTGCATAAACTGGAATTCCCTTCACAATTATTGCTGTCTGTAAGATGAACTCAGAGAGAATACGATGAGTTGAAGGAAATCACTATAAGTACCAGAATTTGTTCCTGTGAATAATCCAATTTTATCATAATACATGAGGTTAAGGAAGCCGAATAGGACTCTCATCATGACCAGCACTAACTCTCTTCATGTGTATAATGCACTTGATTGAAATCTTAATGATCATTCGAGCTATTAGTGTACATCTGAACTGTTAATGCATGAATTTCAATAATTGCAAAAGAAAAAAAAAGAGACGGAGAAAGGGACAAAGTCCAAATAACTCCGCTGTCATGAGCTAAATAATAAAACTAACAACTTGGAATATGAGTATTGTTATCTGCCTCTATCCTGTGATCCGTGTGAGATGGAGCATAAAATGCACTCACACAAAAATAAAAACAAAAAAAAAAAAAAAGAATCTGGTGACGACTGAGGTTCAAAGGGACAAAAATATGGTTGAACATTCAATTTAGTGCATTGACAGGATTTAAGACCAAGTTCGAGGTGATGCTTAATTATGGCGGTCAAGGAGCTGCTATACTTATTGAACGAAATTAAGTGTTGGAGCATGAAGAACTTCATGTTCCCCCCTTCCTTGGCTCTTATGTATGTGGTAAGAGTGGCTAATCATGGGGATGAATCAAAGTGCTTATGCAGGATTTCTGATCACTTAACGCATTCTCATCCTAAAATTCATTCAATAGGTGGAAATAATTTGGGGGAAGATCAATTTATGAGTAATATCTTTGCCCGATGACGAGAAAAAGCTAAGTGTGGGGTGATTTGATGAGAATGAAAATTGTCATATTTTTATCCCTTAATATTTAGTCTTTTATACTTATTTAGTGCCTAAATTGACTCATTATTCTTATATTTTGATTTAGGACACGAAATGAGGCGTTAAGTGAAAAACAAGGCTAATCGGGTAATTCTGGACAGTTTTGGCACTACGTCATAATTTGGGCATAACCCTCTCATCCGGACTCCAATTGAAATGATTCAAAATGAGTTGGAAAGATAAGGAAAAGTTCTACAACTTTCATGTTTTGAGTTTTGATAGATATAGACTGCATCGATGTCAAAATCGGGCCCGAATTATCTGCAACCGCATTGCTGATGTGTTGGAGCCATTCCTTAGCCTACAAGTTTTCATCCAGGAATTCACCACTCTCCCACTTACACGAGAACTTGGTTTTATCTTATTTTTTAACTCTTTCTTGATGAGTCAGACTTGGAGACTGTTATCTAGAGAAATTTTAGGAGATTCTGTAGGCTTCTCTTGGAGGCTAAAGAGAAGAATATAAAAAGAAAAGAAAAAGAAAGGATTAGGGTTCGAACCCCAAAAAGAAAATTGAAAAACTACTAGAGAAGAGAGGGCTGCTGAATGCGAATTGGAGAAGGATCACAGCAAGGAAATCAAAGATTCATAAGTTGTTCTCCTCTTTGGTTCTACAATTTGGTAACCTAGATTCGATTAGGGTTTCTTGAGGTTTCTCTATCGAATCTTTCTTCTTTCTTTCTTTATGTGAACCATGATGAGTTTTAATTTTGATTTGTAATTATTTTTTAGCAGATCCGATTGAGTGTGATTTAGTCTTGGGATTCTTGATTAGGGCTTCGATTTATAGAATAATCTTGGTTGAATTGTTCTTGCATCTTGGACTATTTGAATTACCTGAGAAAGAGTTTAGGTAATCAATTCATCTAATCAAGAAACGGACTGAATGCATCTTAGAGATAAGTTGCATGGTTCGGTTGGCAATCATTCATACCTGAATTGATGACCTACGAATTCTTTGTTCTTAATGCATCTTTGGTGATTAAATTTCTGATAAAGATATAGGAATTGTCATTCAGAGATAAGGTGGGCTGCGCTCGAGAGAGGCTGCTCATAAATTAGGGTTTCGCCAACCCAAGACTGACTTCACCTCAATCGGATAGCTTAAAGATTTGATTGTTGAATCGGTTCTGTCAATTCTTGTATGCAGTGACTCTCCTTGTCATTAAAAGTGATTTGATCCGAAAGTAATTAGGGTAGTTTGCTAGTTCTTAATTATATCATAAGGGGCTAGGTTTCTATTGTTAGGGATTAATACCTGATCATGCATTGATTTTCAGTCATTAATAAAATCGATGAGGTTCTTGTTATATTGTGTTATTTGTACTAATTACTTATCATTGATTTTCAGTCATCAATAAAATCGATGAGGTTCTTGCTATATTGTGTTATTTGTGCTGATTAGTTATCATTGATTGATCACCAATGATTTAGTCTTTAATCAAGATTATCCATCGAGAGATGATAATTGAGGTGGAAAAAAACTTGACCGCTATCCGTAAGAGTACGGAATCGTGCAAGCAATATAGTAAGGAATACAGAATCGTTCCCACGAGGAATGAATTATTTAGCCACCTTTTAATTTCTTCTCAACTTGTTTAAAGCAATAATCAATTGGGTTTGTGCACTACTGATTAAGAAAATTTAACTGACAAAAAAACAAGAAACTTGAACAAAATCAATAACAAAGTTGCTAGGGATTAATCCTATCACAATCATCAAGGTTCAACATCAATAAAATCTCACGAGAGTTGTTATATTCTAAGGTGTTTCCTAAAAGCACTAGTCGATCTTTCTCAAGAATCGAGTAGCTAAACCTTAATTCAATTAAGTGGGATTACAATCAACGAATTCTCATTCTTTTAGTCGAAATCCTCTTTGCATAAACACAAGCTGTCAATGCACCTATACGGAAATCCTACCAACAAGTGATATCTCTATCTAATTATTTGTCGAATATGTGTTGTTAGTTCCACTTCAATTATCATCTCTCGATGGATAATCTTGATTAAAGAGTAAATCATTGGTGATCAATCAATGATAAGTAATCAACACAAATAACACAATATAACAAGAACCTCATCGATTTTATTAACGACTGAAAATCAATGCATGATCAGGTATTAATCCCTAACAATAGAAACCTAGCCGAACAAGCAAACAACCCTAATTACTTTCGCATCAAACCACTTTTAATGATAAGAAGAGTCACTGCATGCAAGAATTGACAGAACCGATTCAACAATCAAATCTTTGAGCTATCCGACTAAGGTGAAGTCAATCTTGGGTTGGCGAAACCCTAATTTATGAGCAGCCCACCCTATCTCTGAATGACAATTCGTATATCTCTATCAGAAATTTAATCACCAAAGATGCATTAAGAACAAAGAATTCGCAGGTTATCAATTCAGGTATGAATTATTGCCAACCGAACCATGCAACTTATCTCTAAGATGCATTCAGTCCGTTTCTTGATTTGATTAGCTAAACTCTTTCTCAAGTAATCCAAGATGCAAGAACAATTCGGCCAAGATTATTTTATAAAATGAAGCCCTAATCAAGAATCCCAAGACTAAATCACACTCAATCGGATCTGTTAAAAATTAATTACAAATCAGAATTGAAACTCATCATGGTTCACATAAAGAAAGAAAGAAGAAAGATTCGATAGAGAAACCTCAAGAAACCCTAATTGAATCTAGGTTACCAAACTGCAGAACCAAAGAGGTAGACAACCTATGAATCTTTGCATCAATCTTCGATCTTCTTGTTGTGATCCTTCTCTAATTTGCATTCAGCAACCCTCTCTTCTCTCTAGCAGTTTTTCAAATTTCTTTTTGGGGTTCAAACCCTAATCCTTTCTTTTTATATTCTTCACTTTAGCCTAATATCTCCTAAAATTTCTCTAGATAACAATCTTCAAATCTGACTCATCAAGAAAGAGTTAAAAAATCAGATAAAACCAAGTTCTCGTATCTATCAAAACTCAAAACATGGAAGTTGTAGAACTTTTCCTTATTTTTCCAATGCATCTTGAATCATTTCAATCGGAGTCCGGATGAAAGAGGTATGCCCAAATTATGACGCGGTGCTGAAATTGTCTAGAATTACTCGATTAGCCTTGTTTTTCACTTAACGCCTCCTTTCGTGTCCTAAATCAAAATATAAGAATAATGAGTCCATTTAGGCACTAAATAAGTATAAAAGACTAAATATTAAAGGATAAAAATATGATAATTTTCATTCTCATCAATCTGTATCCTAGGCTCTACAACCTTACCATAAATAAGGGTGCAACCATCTCCCAGTGGCTTCCCATATCCAACAATGAAAGAAACCTAAACTTCAGAAGACGCTTAAGGGATCCAGAGATTAATGAGCTAATTGAACTCCTTCTTTCTCTTAGTGAAGCCTACATCTCCCCAAATTTCCAAGATTCCCGAGTCTGGAAACCCCACCCTGGAGGTGAATTCTCGTCCAAGTCTTTCTTTGAAGCTCTGGTTGCAGATACTCGAGACAGTGATTCCCCTCACAAGAAAATCTGGTGTAAGGTTATACCCTCAAGAGTGAGTTTCTTTGTTTGGGAGGCTTGTTTGCAACGAGTGAACACTTGTGAGTGACTGCAGAAGAAAAATCTTGGAAGACTTTATATCTCCCCTCATGCCTGTACACTATACTTATGTGAAGGAGAGACAACAGACCACCTCTTCATACACTGCCAGGTAGCTAGCAGTATCTGGAACTTCTCTAGTTAGTCGGCTTTAGTTGGGTGGCTCCTAAGCATCTGCAGGATCTGATTTCTCAGTGGCAAGGAATAGGTCTGAGCAAGAGAGGTAAGACCTATTGGTACTGCACACTGTTCTTTGGGGAATTTGGGAGGAAAGAAACAATCGGCTGTTTGAAAATAGGTCCAAATCTATAGGTGAACTGATCAGTTGCATCAACCACTACTACAACTTGTGGGCCTCTAGTTCAGAGGAGTTTACAGGAGTTAGTCTCAATGATCTCAACAGAAACACATATAACTTCTTGGTTTCTTCCTCTCCTACCCCACTTTCTACTACAGCTCCTTTAGTTAGAAGGGAAGGAATCTGGACTCTCAACTTTGATGGAAGTGCTTATGGTAACCCCGGAGCTGCCTGCATTGAAGGAATTCTAAGAGATGAGAATGTCCACACATGATGGGTTTATAGTGGTCGGATTGGGATAGCTGGCTCAACAAAGGTAGAAGTGTTAGCAGCTCTAACAGGGATTCGCCTAGTAAGCAAATCGGGTATCCAAAGCTTCTCAATTGAAGGTGACTCAGCCAATACTATAAGATGGTTGGAACAACAAGAAACTGGACCTTGGAGACTTAGTCACTTCCTATCAAAGGCAAGGGACCTCCTAGCTCCTTTGAATGTTTCTCTAACCTGGATCCCAAGGGAACTAAATGTAATGGCAGATGGTCTAGCAAAATTAGGAGTTATTCTAAAATCTCTGTACTGTGATTCCTGCCCTCCTGTGTAATTCTCAGGGGACTCGTCCCTCTCTTGTATTTGTACACACTCCTGTGTACCTCTCCTTCAATAAAATTGTTAACTTTTCTCAAAAAAATATGGTAGCAGGCCCATCTGATCTGAAAGGAGATTGATAAGGTTCTCCTTTGTCTTCTCCCTCATCTTGCTATTGATTTTTTCTGAAGAACCAAGGTAGATCTTTGGACTGATCTTAGAAGCTTCTTTCATCCTTTTTTTCTTGATCGTGTATCAACACAGAACCAAAACAAGGGGATCAATCAACTGATGTGAGGTGATCAACACTTGTACGTTCCTTTTTTTTAGGATCGAGTGATCCTTGTGGTGGCTGTAGGTTGGAGGTGACCTGTATGTGCTGCGATAACAGCTTTGTGGAGTGTTTGTAGGTCGGAGATGACCTGTGTGTGTTGTGACAGCAATTTAGTGGGTTGTTTGTAGGTCGGTGATGACCTATAGGTGTTGTAACAACTATAAAACAATTTTTTTGGGTGATTGAAGGACTGTATTTGAACTAAAAGGCGGCTGCCTGTAGTTTCCTGTTGCAAAATTTCTTTTTCAAAAATAATAGTGTGAAAGGGAAAACATGTTGGACAAGTTGGACTGTATTTTTTCTAGTTTCTTTTTGGTGCTCTTTTGAGTGTGATCTAAACCAGTTATCATGAATAGTGAAGATTCAACCACATCTAGTGTTTCCTCAATGTAGATTGGATTGAGTGGGGGTATGGATTTATCCTTCCCTCTGGCTGCCATACCTCTTGATGGTCTCAATTACTTAGAATGGTCGAAGTGGATCAGGTTATACATTATTGCAAGGGAAAAAATAAGATATATAAATGGAAGAATTAGAGAACCTAATTCTGGGAGTGTTGAGCATGACAAATGGAACCAAGAAAACATGGTAATGTCATGGCTCTTAGTGTCTATGCAACTTCAGGTGAGAAGAAATTTTATGTGGGCTGAAATATCTTTTGAGATTTGGGAACAAGCAAAGCCAACATATTCTGAATTGTGCCACTATGCAAAAATCTATTAGTTACAAGCAGAATCCTCTACTTGCAAACAAGTGGAGAAGAGTCTCTCTGTGTCTATGCAACTTAGTGTCTATGCAACTTCAGGTGAGAAGAAATTTTATGTGGGCTGAAATATCTTTTGAGATTTGGGAACAAGCAAAGCCAACATATTCTGAATTGTGCCACTATGCAAAAATCTATTAGTTACAAGCAGAATCCTCTACTTGCAAACAAGTGGAGAAGAGTCTCTCTGTGTACTACTCAAACTTGTCTTCCATTTGGAAGGAGTTGGATCACTACCAAAGTGTAGATTGGAAGTGTGATGAAGATGCCAAAGCATATAAGTCTCTTGTTTCACAGTAGAGCCTGTCTTCCTCCTTGGCCTGAACCCTATGTATGAATCCATTAGAGTACAGATCCTTGGAAGCAAGGATCTCCCATCTGTCCAAGAGGTATATGCTCTAGTAGTACAATCAGAGTAAAGTAGAAGAAATCTAATGAATAATTCTTGGGGAGATGCAGTTGTGTTGGCAACAAAACTGCAAAAGGAAGTGTTGTTACAAGTGGGGGAAATCCCTTTAACAAGGGAGACTCTAAAAAAATGGTGGATGACAGAGAAAAATTATGGTGCACCCATTACCAAAAGTCTCAACACACTCACAATACATATTGGGACCTTCATGGGAAGCCAAAATGGGCTCAGGAATTGAGTAAGAAACAATGTTCAAATATGAATAAGAAGTTGGGACAGCAAGGTTCAAGAGAGCTCACTACAACAAACATGGCTACTCAAGAGAACCAGCCCCCAACTACTACTGCAGTTCATATATACACCTATGATTTTGACCCTAGGGAGGATATCATTAATTCCTTCCATGACCATTTAGAACTTTATTGTAGGGCAATTCGCCAAATGGATGCTCCTCTCTAGAAGAGACAAAGTGAGACTGGCTAATGGTTCATTCTCTACCATAGCTGGTCAAGGAATCATTTATTTTCCTTTTGGCCCTATCATTTCTAATGTTATACATGTTCTGCAATTCCCTATTAATTTGTTTTTTTGTTAGTAGTATAACCAATTTTTTAACTGTTCAGTAACCTCATTCCCTTCTTATTATGTGATTCATGATTTGGCTTCGGGGAAGATGATTGGTAGAGGACGTATGGTGGATGGTATCTACTTGCTAGAAAATAAGTTTCGTTTTTATTGATAAAAAAAAGAATAAGGCTCGTCTTGTAGTCACAGAGTCTAAGAATCAGTCTAGTAAGAGTCAGGCCTATTTATGGCACAATCGTCTTGGTCATTTCTCCTTTGATTCCTAAAAGATTGTGTTTCTAGAGTTAAATTTAGTGTCAATGTCAAAGTCGATATGTCAAACTTGTTAGTTGAGTAAACATTGTAGAACTCATTTTTCTTCAGAAAATAATAAATCTAAATTTCCTTTTCATATTGTTCATTCTGATATTTGGGGCCCAGTTACTTTACCATCTGAAAGTAGCTACAAGTATTTTATTACTTTTATTGATGACTATTCCAGGTATACATGGGTATATCCCTTGCGAAATAGGGATGAAGTACCAAAAATTATCCAAGATTTCCAAAGAATGATTTTCACCCAATTTCAAACTAAAATCCAAATCTTCCAATATGATAATTCCAAAGAATACTTTCATAATGATCTCACGGAGTTCTTTGTTTCATGTGGATTGCTCCACTGTAGCTCCTGTGCTCAAACACCACAACAAAATGGTGTTGCTGAAAGAAAGAACCACCATCTTCTTGAAGTGGCTTGGGGATTATTGATTCATATGATTGTCTTCAAACTTTTTTGGTTCGAAGCTATTCTTTGTGTTGCTTATCTCATTAACTGCATGCCCTTTTGATGGTTAGAGTGCAAAGCCCCACATCAGCTTCTGTTTCCCAAGGCTCCTCTTTTGTCCATTCCTCTGTGTTTTTTGTTGTCATTGTTTAGTTCAAAACCTGTCACCAAGGTTTAAAATGTTGATGTCAATGGAATAGTTGCTTACCAAAATATAGGACATATGTCGGAAATGTCGAAGGGAAATATTGTAAAAATTAGACACTGTGGAAATAAGTGGAAATATGCAAAGATATTCTGTAAAATGATAAAAGAAGCATGAATACATATTTCTAGACTATTATCTTATTATTCCCAACCACTATATAAAGCTAAGAAACTAAGATCAATAACAAATTAGTAAATGACGATTTACTGATTTATTATGCATTTTGATGTTTTTACAAGGTTATCCGATATTTTTTTCTTATTTTTAATTGTGTTTTATTATAAGTTCTAATATATTTATTTCACACTAGTAAATAGAAATACATTTATTCTGATTTTCTAAATATTAAAGTTATAATACATTATGTTCTATTATAAATTTAATAAACTAATTCTCCTTTTTTGTAGTATTAAGATTATGATAAATTCTGATTTCTTGTAAAACTTAATGAATTTATTATGATTTTTAGTACTAAATTTATAATAAATTATGATTTAGTATAAAGTTTATTAAATTTATTCTGATTTTTTACATTAAATGTAGATTATTATTTATTAAAAAATTTAATAAGCATTTTTTTATTTTAATAAATATTTCAAAAATACTAACTAGTTAATATTTTATTACTTGAAAAATATTTTATGTTTTATGTTATAAAGTAATTAATTTATTCTTTTGTTTTAATATTTTGTTAATTCTTTTTTATAAATATTTTGTTTGAAATATTAAATAGAAATTATTAATGTACATTAGTTGACATCTTGTCGACATAATAGGAAAAACCACATTGTTTTTGTTATTTGGACCGATTTGGTCGACATTTGAAACTATGCCTATCACTTATCCGTGGAAAATTAGATCATTGTGCTATTCCTAGAATCTTCTCGGGGTACCCTACAAATCAGAAAGGGTATCAGTGCTTTGATTTCGTTTCTCGAAAATCATGTTTCTATGGGTGTCTCCTTTTTTGAGAGTGAACCTTTTTTCTTGTTTCTCCTCAGGAGCATTGTTTTAAAAGTGCAATGCGCAAAAAAAACACAAGGGTCAATTTGCACCTGAGGCACAAGGCGCAAGGTAAGGCGCACGCCTTTTTAAGCAAGGCACAAAATTACAAAAAAAAACTAAAAAATAAAAAATGTTAGAAAATTCATAAAAAATGCCAACTTTTTAAAATGCAAAAAAAATTCAAAAAACATAAACATAATGTTATTAAAAATATATAAACTTAAATTTTAAAATAAATGTTTTAAAAAACCTATTATCTAAAATTAAAATACATAAACATAACCTATAAAGCATTTTCAATCATGTAAAACCCACAATTTCTTTTTTTTTCTTTAATTGCATAGCTTCAAGTAGCTAATGTGATGTAAAACATATTGCATTCTTGATTCTGAGTCGCCTTTGTACTACGCCCCTCGAGGCAAGCCCAAACAAGTCTATGTTAGGGTTTGAAATTCTTATTTTTCACATAAAAATAATGATTTTATAACTTTCATTGCCTTTTAAGAAGATATTTCATTGCAATGAATGAATGAACAACATTAGCAAATAAGAGGTGCGCCTGGGCTGAGGTGCAAGGCGCATCAGGCGCACCTGAAAGGGATGCACCTAGGACCTGGGCAAGGTGCATACCCAAAATGTGCCTCGCCTGTGCGTGTAGGCGCGCCTTTTAAATCACTGCTCAGGAGGAGTGTAGGCATGAGTACAAATAGGTTCAGCTCCCTCCTCTACCTGATCCCCCTCCCTTCTATGTTTTCTATCGTCGTCACAAAAGCCAACCAAGTTCAAGAGTTGTGGAGCATCTAGAAGTTGTACTACCAATGCCATCAAATTCTCTGAGGATGGATCGTACCCAGCTAGGTACCTTAGTTCCCATTGATATTTTTGACCCTATTGCTATTGATACCTCCAGTTATAATGATCTTGACCTTCCTATTGCTTACCGGAAGGGTGTTAGGCCTTGCACCACTAAGCACCCCATTTCCCATTTTGTTTCCTATGAAAACACTTCACCTTCCTTTCGGACATTCCTCTTTTCCATTGACAGTGTTTCAATTTCTACTCCTAAGAATGTGGCAAAAGCTCTCTCGATGCCTAAATGGATAGATGCAATGAAGGAAGAAATTAATGCATTGCATAAAAATGGTATATGGGAATTGGTGGATCTTCCTAAGGGAAAAGAACCAGTTGGATGTAAATGGGTATTTACAGTGAAACATAGGGTTGATGGCACAGTGGAGAGGTATAAAGCTCGTCTAGTGGTAAAAGGGTTCACTCAAGTGTATGGGGTGGATTAAGCAAAAACTTTTACACCAGTTGCTAAGATGAACTCCATTAGGGTTCTTTTCTCTTTAGCTGCTGACTTTGATTGGGACCTTCACCAACTGGATATCAAGAATGAATTTATAAATGGTGATCTTGAAAAAGAAGTGTACATGGTACAACCCCTGGTTTTTGGGCTCAAGGTAATGAACAAAAGGTATGCAGGTTGAAAAAGTCATTATATGGCCTTAAATAATCACCAAGAGCTTGGTTCAATAGATTCCAGGTAGTTGTACAACAAAAGGCTACAAGCAATGCCAAATTGATCATACATTGTTTGTGAAAAAAGGGGAAGGGAAAATTGTAGCCGTAATAGTGTATGTTGATGATATAGTTAACACTGGTGATTGGAAAGATGAAATTCAAAGATTGAAGGGATTTCTTGCTACTCAGTTTGAGGTGAAAGATCTAGGTCCTTTGAGATACTTCCTTGGAATTGAAGTTGCCTGCTCACAAAAGGGTATCTTCATTTCTCAGAGAGAGTGTGTCCTAGATCTGTTACAGGATATAGGAAAATTGGGAGTGAAACCCGTTGATTCTCCTATTGATCATAGTCACAAATTAAGTGATTGTCCAGGCGAATTCATCAAAAATGTGAAGCAATTTCAGAGGCTGGTAGGAAGACTGCTATATCTCTCCATGACTCGGCCAAACATTGCTTATGCAATGGGTGTTCTTAGTCAATTCATGCATGCCCCTAAGACCACCCAGCTTGAAGCAGCTGAAAGAATTCTCAGATATCTTAAGAAATCCCCAGGTGCAGGTTTATTGTTCCAAAAGCATGAGCATTTGAAGGTTGAAGTGTATATTGTTGCAGATTGGGCAGGATCACTGGATGATAAGCAGTTCACCAGTGGCTACTGTACCTTTGTGGGAGGAAACCTATTCACATGGAGAAGCAAAAATCAGAATGCTAGGTCTAGTGCTGAAGCTGAATATAGAGCAATGTCTCATGGAGTGGCTGAAATAATGTGGCTAAAATATCTGTTGAGTGAGCTAGGATTTACAATTGATGCACTTATGACTTTATATTGTGATAACAAGGCAGCCATAAACATTGCTATTAATCTAATACTGCATGATAAAACCAAGCACATTGAGGTAGACAAGCATTTTATCAAAGAAAATGTTGTCAAAGGGGAATTGTGCACCCCTTATGTCAGGTCCAAAAATCAACTTACGTAAATCTTCACAAAAGGATTTCATCATTTGCGGCACAATGATCTATGTAACAAGTTGGGCATGATTGACATTTATGTCCCAACTTGAGGGGGAGTGTTAAAAGGCTGTTTTTAAGTGTTCTTTGTTTTTTATTTCTGATTAGTCACAGGGGTACTATTGTAATTCCCCCTTCTTTACGTTATATTATGGTCCACCCTAATATAAATACAAAAAAGCTGGCGGCAATTTTTGCTCTAAGATCTTCTTTTCTCCTCTCTCTTTCTCTCTTTATCTCTTTCTCTCTTCTCTCTTCTTTTCACTTCCACTGCCGGACAAGAAAATGATTTTTTTTAAACAATTGTAAGGCCAGCTTCGCTGCATGGAGCAAAGTGTTGGGCAATCAAGAAACATGTCCAAAAAATGAATGTGGCAGAAATGTTTATGCTAAGGTGAATGAGTGGAAAAACTAAAAAGGATAGGGTGAGAAATGAAGTCATTCAAAGAAACCTAGGAGTAGCTCCAATAGGTAATAAAATAAGAGAAGTAATCTAAGATGGTTTGGTCATGTGCATAGGGGTTGGGAGACAACCTACAACTCCCGTAAGAAGAAGAAATCTGTTACAAGTTGAAGGGACTGTAAGGGGTAGGGAAAAACCAAAAACATGGGTTGGACTGGTAAGAAATGATCCAAGCACTCATAATTTAACAATGGATATGGCATTAAACAGAACAGAATGACAACAGGATTCATGTAGCTGACCTCATGTAGTTGCATGAAGGCTTAGATGATGATGATGGCATATCCTATTTAGGAGTGATCATTTCCAGCTCACAAATTTCCGGGCTTGGGCCTAGGCAATGTGGGACACAGGACAACACTCAAGTGTTAGAATGAAAGCAAGATGTAAGAATAGACAACCATGTGCTGAAGCCCACATGTCTTATGTTACAGGCCCAAAGCCAAGCCAAGCGTGGCCTAGCTTGGGCCCATGCAACATTTTTTCTTTCATGCGTCATACATGCTTTAATATAAAATATTATAAATATTTATTTTTTTATTTGATGGCATAGGCCCAAAGCCTGGCCTGGCTTATAGCCCTTATCATAGGTGCTAAGCCTGACCCAGCCAATGATCACTCCTAATTCTGTTCCCCCAACTGGACAGTTCTAGTCCAACAGTCTTTGCCTTAGGTGGACAAACGTGGTTCTTCACTCAAGGACTTGATCATAGCTTGGACATTTAATAGCCCAAAATTTTTAAATGGGTGATAAAAAAAAGCTTCTTGAACATAAATATAATGCTGTATAAAAAGGACAAAAGCAAATGTTACTCTATTGTTTACTACCCTATACATGACTACACCTAATATGTTCAAACTATATACAGAATCTTTTTTAGAATGTGTTGACATGTTTAAGACCAAGAGATCAATCTGTGGGGTAATTGCTTGAAATTTGAATTTGAATCTAAGGCAGTGAGTTCTCCATTGTTTCAAAAATCCTTCAGTTCCCTTCTTTCCAAAATACTCTAGCAGGTAGTAGAGGGCCTAGAGGCCAGGCCTTATTAACTACACAAACTGAAACTGAGGAACCAAGTGGGTGTTGAGCAAGTAAAATACTCCCAAGGGAGGTGGAGAGGGAACTGAGGTAAAAGTGATCTCTGCTCTTTTCCCTTCATGCAGACAATAGACTTGGCATGGCATGCTATGTAGGCAGCTAATTTACAGACTAGTTTGGTTCTTGCTCTTTCATGTGGTTAATTTTTTAACCAGCAATATGCAGTAGCATTTTGACCTGTCAATTATTCATCTGAATTATTTATCATACTCAAAGAGGCCATTATGGTGCGTGCATGGCATGCACTGACATGCTTATGCCCTGACTTGTTGCTAGCTCTATGAACACCCAGAGCCATAAGCGTAACACATGCAATGCAGCATGTGCTTCAGTGCTAGCAGCTAATTTCAAGAAAGGCACCTCTGAATTGGTGGGACTCGTATTTGTGTCAATAGAAGTATCTATATGATCTTTTCTTTGTAAAAGTATCTATGATCTTCATATCCTAATAATGATTGTACTTTTTTGTGAATAACATTTATTTGTAGTATGCACGATGCAGGGTGGACATGGACTGTATTTTTAAAGTAATTTAGTTTATATATAGAGATTACAGATGGAACTTTGCAACTATGGTGTGTTGCAGGTACTTGACTCGACTGTTGAACCAAGCACTACGAGTGCACCATGTGAGCCAGTGAGCACAGGTGATCCAAGAAATGGTAAAGCATGTGAAGGACTTTCATTTGGATTAGGAAAAATAAGGATTTTGCCATGTATTTGTCTTTGAGAAAAGAGACTTTGAACTCGCATTTTTTGGGGTGTGATTTAAGGAATACTTGATAATTCCAGGTTTCCTTTTGAAGGTGTAGACCACGTTTTCGTTTTGGTTAATCAAGTTGTCCAAATTGTGGTATGCGATATTCATTGTTTCTGTTATTGGATAGACCACCAAGCCTGTATTACTTGCAACATATTATTTGTTTCAACCTATTTTTTTTCTGAAATCATAGCTGTGTTAGAAACATCCACCATTTCTACAGTTTTGGAGAGTTTATACCAAATTTAATCCTTTTTTTTTTTCATACAGCAAGGTTGCTAACTCCTTATATCCACCAAAAACCAGATTTTTCATGGAAGTTAGTTTGCTTTAAGATTAAACATTTGGCATGTTAGGCCCCGTTTGGCATCAATTCTGGATATTCTCGTTCTCAGAATCCTTTAAAAAAAGAATGGATTTTGAGAATTTTCATCCAGAGAATAAGTGTGTTTGGCAGTCATTCGATTCTTGTTTCTCGGAAACAGAATCACGTTTGCCATCACCCCATTTCTTGGAATCAATTCTTTAGTTGACCGATATATAAAAAACATGTCAATTCTAATAAATATAAGTCCAATTGAAGCTCCATTGTATATTATATTTTTTTATGCAACAAAAGGATTGCAATAACCGGACATAGAAGTATTACACTGAGCTTTCCTGCTGCCACCAGTAGTGGTTACAATATTAAACTTGCAAGCATTGTAAGCAATATCATGAGCAGCATTGTTAGATACTCTACTTATATGCTTAATACATATATGATCAAAAGACCTCAACAGGTTCATTTTCTGATCCATGAGGTGTTTTATCTCCCAGTCAGCTGTAGTAATCTGATTAACTGTATTTACAACTGCTGAATCACAAAAAACTAGCATCAACTTGATGCTTAAGCTCGAGGCCTTTCCAGTCCCTGTAACAGGCATGTAGGCTCCATTAGTGAATAAAATATGGGAAGGATTTCCCTATGAATGAAAGTTGTGGATAGTTCTGTTGGGAGGATGGATTGTCTCTGGACTGAGGTAGGTTTCAGCTTTTTCTAACGGCTGAGTTGGGTGAATAATGGGTTGACCATGCAGCTTAGCATTCCTCATGTCCCATATAAGACGAAAAATGATGAGGAACTTTGTAAAATAGAATTTGAATTGTGGGAGATGCAGTTTGGTATGGATTCTGGGTTTATTCCTGTTTGCGCTAGCATCCATATGGCTTTGTCATAATGACGAAGAGTTGGTCTTGAGGTTGTAGAAAGACCATCTTGTCCTTCTGTATAGCAGCCCATTCCCCCTTTTAACTGGATAGACATTAATTGAAGACTGCTGAGGCAGTCATCTATAGGTTCCCTCTTTATAGCAGCCCTTTCTTCTTCTAAGTGGACAGACCTGCCACTATACAAATAAGTTACTTTGGTACCCAATCTATATATGTTATTTGTATCAAATCCATCCATCTTGGGATCAATTAGATAAAATAAGCTAAAATTTTAGCTCGATGGTAGTCTGACCTTATGTAGAAGTTACATCATTGCAAGATTGAAGAAGATGACGTTCTCCATCTCTACCATGTTTTAGGAAGATATGGCTGATCCAAGTTATCCAATAGGTAGAGGACACTCTGGATCAGTCATGTGTTCAGTCATGGGTTCAAGTCAGCTCTGTGCCCCTCCTTGGCTGATGGTTAGGTCTCCACAACTATGTTTGCAATTGGTTTTTCCTTTAGGCTGTGTTTGGTTGCAATGCAAATGCAAATATGCATATTACATATTTACCTATTTTTCAGTTCATGAATGTGAATACGGTTTACATTTTAAACCATTTTTGCATTTATCTTGTTTGTTTGAAATCCGTGCAAAAGTGTGGGTCTATCATTAAATGCTCCAACTATCTTATGCTCCAATGCATTAACTTTAATCTTTAGTCAAAAAGTTAAGTATAAAAAAAAAACGAAAAATTTTATCCAAAAAATAGATACAACAATGCTCTCTTCTTAGAGTACAAGAGTGTCAGAAAATGCATTTTTGTTCTAATAACCATTACCTTTTTATGTTTCAAACAAACGCTCGCAAATGTGAACTGGGGTACATAAATACTCCAATTTGCCATTTGTATTGCAAACAAACAGAGCCTTAGGATCAGTTTAAAAGTACTAATACAAATATGTACCATGCAAATATATACAAAATAATACAAAATACAAGGTTTTACACTTTACATATTTGTATTTGTACTCTTTCCAAACTGAGCCTTCCTGTATGGATTGTCGATGGTGCTTCTTAAGTGTTATTTTTCTTATCAGTAACAAGTAGATAATTAGATCCCGTTGCTCTGGTTTGGGAGAGAAAAGGGCGTTATGTCTAGTTGTAATGAAGAGGGCATTCTGGTCTGGGTGTTCTTCTTAAAGGTCCCAAACACGTTAAACTTTACTCAAGGATAGCTTCGTTTCTCTCATGGAGGGTGTCATCGCCACTCTTATTAATTCCTTTTTTTTTTTTGCCAAATTTTTTTTCTAGGCTTACCTTTTATAATCGGAACCAGAAATTTTCAGTATTGACTATTTTTTAGCATTTTGGTAATCTCTTACGCAGTATGCCTTGTCAACGCAGAAAGTTGAAGGCAACAGGCATTTGCAAAGGAGAAATTTCTAAATATGAGGCGGAGTCCAAATCAAATAGAGAGGAGACTGTGATGCGAATGTGTTAAAGCTTAGGGGTGGTGAATGACCTGATACAGAAACAACAGAATCGTGGAAGAGATGGGGAGTGTTGGGGAGGCAGCTCGGATAACGAGAATGAGAGGAGACGGAAAAACGCACACATCCTTTGATTTTTCCGCAAAAATAATGATAATAATAACTTTTGTATCAGAAAAAAAAAAAAAAAACATACAAAATGATAAAAAGTTAACGGTACTTAAAGAGGTCCACCGTTAATGTGAAACGTGTCCGTTATCAAGCTCAGCACTCTGTTGGTTGAAATATAAAATTCGAAAAATCGTTTTCTTCAATTTTTTTTAGGTATTTGGCATCACTACAAGGAACATTGTGTAAAATTGTAAGCACCATTTTCTCATTTGTTTGGATTTGGTGTTGTTGCATAGACTATTTTTTGAGAAAACAATATTAGAGTTAACGGTACTTAAAGAGGTCCACCGTTAATGTGAAACGTGTCCGTTATCAAGCTCAGCACTCTGTTGGTTGAAATATAAAATTCGAAAAATCGTTTTCTTCAATTTTTTTTAGGTATTTGGCATCACTACAAGGAACATTGTGTAAAATTGTAAGCACCATTTTCTCATTTGTTTGGATTTGGTGTTGTTGCATAGACTATTTTTTGAGAAAACAATATTAGTTTTATTTGACATAAGTGATGTTAACAATATTTTCAATATGATTTATATTATTTAATGTCTAAAACGATGATATATCATTATACCATAATTATAATGTACTAGAAAACATTAAATTTGACATTGCTTCAAACCACATTTTCTTGATTTTTAAGATATAATTCAGAGAAACATAAAGAAAAAGACATTGTTTGAAACAGGCTTTTGATTTATCTTATGTAAAAAAACGGCCTTACATTCTTTGCTTTTTTTCACGGGCACTGCAGTACGTTGATCTGTGAGGGTCCCTTTGAAGCTGGAGCAATGTTTGAAGGAATGAGGACACACTTACAAAAAAAAAAAAAAAGGGCGTAGAAAGAGCCCAGCGCTATCTTTTCCTCGTAGCTGGACAGGTGGAGTGTTTGGCCAAAATGGTAGTACAGTACAGGTTGGTCATTGGTGCATGTCCAACGTTATCCAAGACCTTGACGTTTTAACTTTGAACGTTCGTTCCAAAGCAATGAATTGGTTTTAGTTACTCAAATGAATTCGGAAGAGAAGGGAAGTCAATGATATGGCAGATAAGTGATAGCCCTTATAAGACCTCGCGCGCAGGAATTGACTCGTTAATCTTTTTAACGACCCGGAAGCAATGGACGAATCTGCAATAACAATGACAAACATAGACAATACACAGCACAATAGCCCGACCAATAAGAATGTATTAATTGTATCAGATGGATTCCAATCAAGGCTATTTAAAATAATAAATAAATTTAAAAGAAATTCTGAAAACCAAATATAGTAAGTTGTAAAAAGAGAAATTTCCTTTCCTGGGCAATGCTGAAATCGCTATCGTACGTCCTTCATGGATTAGGAAAAAAAGCAAAGATCATTTTATGATTGGAAGTTACGTTGCAGCAGGTCATGAGGACTCAAGAGCACGCCTTGACATCGAACCATCATGCATGTGTAAAATCAAACAAACAGACTCATTAAGGCAAAATTTTCCGTATTAATTAATTCTATATATGGTGCAACAGAGACAAACTTCAACCCATCGGCATTTACCCAGAAAAAAAAAAAAAAAAAAAGTGAAGAAGAGAATACACAGAAAGTGGACACAGGGATTAGCATTTTTGGCAAAGTGGGTATCTGAACAAGCATACCCAAAGTGAGCAAGCCTAAAGAGAGAGCAAGTATATATAAAGCTTATTAGGCTGGTGGAGGGGGAACAAAGTATATATGAGGTAGGAACTACTGAGTCTAGCTACCAATATGAATTGAAGAACGTACGTTGAGAGAAGCACTGATCGAGATGTATGGGACGGCGCGTGGCACCGACAAGTGGGGAAAGGTGGGGGATGAAGGATGAGGGAGGGAAGGGGACCATTAATTTGCAAGTTGATGGGCATCCATAGTTCATATACCATGGAGTATATATGGACGAAGAGATAACGATAACCAGTCTGAGTTAAAAAGTATATGTGAACAAGTTCACTACTGTTCAGCCTTTCTCTTTCATGCCAGTCGCCTGGCCCATTCAGAGCCTTATCTGTCCAAGTAGCTGTACCACCCGACAACATTTTTTTCTTGCAGTTGTTAATGATAATTAAGCCCCCTCCAAATGACCCAATTAAGCAAGACCTATCAAGATCAAGAAACAGCAAGCCAAAGACGGGCCCTCCCTCTCTCTCTCTAGATCTCTCTTTTGAAAGGAACCAGATCCTCCACAATAATATGGTTAGTGCAGGCGGGTTTCTTTCACTTTGATGAATTCAGTGATGAGCAGATATCTCTTGGCTGGTGTTTATTCTTGTTTAACAATTACCCAAACAGAAGACCCTCAAGAATAATTCAAAAGCAGCCAATCAGAGCTCGTTACTTTGTAGATTCTTGTGTCTATCTTGTTTTCTTTCCCATCTAGCTTAAGAAAACTACATGGGAAGCCAATAATGCAAAAGGCAAAGTGCACAGGAAAGGGAAAGGTTGAGTTCCCACTTAATTGCTTTGCATCCTAGCTAGTTTATCGTTTCTTTATTGTTCTAGCTAGGTTTGCATTCTTTTTCTTCCCCAGTTGAAGTGGCACATTCATGGCATCAGATTGCCACTTGGGTCTGCCTACCAATTCGTATCCTTTGGCTTAGTTCTGGATTCTGGAGATACCCTGTGACTGGATAAACTCATAAAATGCTTTCCAACTCTTCTCTTTGAACTGCCGACTTAACCTGCTATGTGTAATTCCCTAATGAATATGCTGAAGACTGATGAGCATGTGTCAGAACCCTAGGAAGAAAATTCCTAAATTATACATCTACCACACACAAGCATCATCACTCTTTTCTTAGTGGATGCTTATGCTGTTATCTTGGTCCAAGGCCCAAAGCTAGTTAATTACTATGTATTGCAGCATTTTTTTTTTCCTTTCTCACTATTTTTGGGTAGTTTAGAGTAATATTATTTGTACACTAACTGTTTTTGTCAATTCAGAGATGGTATATTATGAATTAATGAAAACTACAGCAATTTTAAGAATTAAAAAGAAAAATGTTCAGAAAACAAACATCTATCCTATAGCACACATATGGCACAGAGTTGCACCGCTAGAACTGAAGCGCAAATCTCCACTTGACCTGCTGCCATGATCAATCTACCATCACATGCCAATTTTCAATGTCTCTATGTATTTTTTATTATTTTATTAAATTTTAGGGTTTGGGGTTTTTTGTCATGAATTCTTTACTTCTTGACACACACACTTCACGGCCATGCCTTGGGCAATCATTCCAAGTTTTCAACAGTCACATGAAAGATTATTTGGGCACTATCACAAGGGATGAGGGGGAATCAGGGAGAGGGGACAAAGTAGCGTGCACATGAGGTCTATATCAAAATTATCACGGAGACGGAGAGCCTGCAGATCTCCTGGTTTGATCCCGTGCCCCCATTTTCAGAGGGACACCGAGTGACCATTTCAATTACTGGGTCATTAAGTAGATTAGTATTGGGCCCATCCTATATATTCAGTGAAATTGGATAGGTTGAGAATGGAAGAATTGTAATTAACATTGATAAGCACATATTTTTCAAAATTTAACGCTAAAGCTGATGCTAGTCGTGTTAGTACTGATGGTGGTGGGGACCTGACCTGGAGGTAGTAGTGATGGTGGTGATAATGATAATGGAGTAGAAGATGAACTTCCAAACGACCCTGTAATCTTCCATGCGAGCAGTATTGTTAGAACCCCAAAAGGAACATTTCTCTTGCCAATTGAAGAAAATTTTCGCTCAAAATCATTTCCCACATGTTGATGATCAACCCTTCTATTTGAAAATTTTCATATTCAAATTTGTTGAGAAATGCCTACACAAGATGGGGTGTAGGACTTATAAGGATTAGTGGACCAAATACACCATTAATTGAGAATCCCCTGTACGTAGTAGACAGTAAATTTGGATCTGCCTAATTAAATCACCTATCCCTCCATCTACCATCGGGAAAGCTTATTACTAGATCAAGTTTCTGCATATGGGTCCCACGTTTACAGAACACTGGCATATTCACTTGTGATTGGTCCAATGTCAGTTTAAGTTTGAATTATATAGAGTCCATTTGTAATATTTGACCAATCACAATTAATACACCATACCAGCTCCATATATGCTCAGGAGACTGAAGTGGTGTGTATCTTGATTGGTCCAATGTCCTCCAGTTTCCCATACTTGTCCGGATCTTCACCTCCACTTTTTTCTTACATTTTTCATTTGGGCTGTGACAAGTACGTGTTAAAAGCTATACATATGAGGAATACACATGTGATAGAATATCTGTCATTGATTAAAAGAAAATTTAAGAAAGTGTAGTACATCAGGACCCAGATGAGAAAACACTACTTCTGAGTTCTTCCCGACCCCATTTGGAATTGAATAACACCCCAACTGATTTAATTTTACCATAAAGAATCTTGGTCTGCAATTCAGTCCGGATTAGTAGGGTCAGGATTGGTTTTTATCTGTTCTGGCTTTATTTAAACCAATGCAAATACATAGCAGTTGATAAAGATACTTCCCACTGTTCTATATGTTTCTTCTCATGGTTTATCTATAGTAATTTTATCTAAGGTGTCTATATTTGCCATTTTATATGACATACATTAGAAGAAAACAGAAATTTAGCAGGTTTATTATCAAGTTATCAGAAGACCTGTCAATTAGTCATGTTTTACTAAGTCAAACCCAATAAGCCGGATTTATAATGGGGTCAATTATGATCTGCAGAGGGTCTGCTTTTTTCTTATAGGCTGGGATTACCTGACCCCAACATGAATAATTTCTCTGGGCACCTTGAATTTGACTAACATTCTCGTGATTAAAGAAGCAGAGAAATGAAAAATTAAAAGCAAGGCCATAGTTGTAACGGTTGCAACTGTGGGTAACTGTCAAGTTGCTTTCGTTAGTTTGGAAACCATTGTTTAGGTATTTTTTAGGGCGGTGTTTGGCATCGATGTCGTTGTTCCAGAAAATAGTGACACATTAGCATTATGTTAGAAAAATCAGTGCTCCAGAAAATGGTAACATGTTTGGAATCGTTTTTATAAAAAAACAGTATCCCAAGGGAATCGCTGAATTTGACATTTTTTTTTTATTTAGAGTTTGTTGCTGCCGGTGAAGACATGATGTAGCAGTGACATGGACTTCCTATAATAGGTACCAATGCTGAAAACAGATATAAAACATTGGGTTACTTTGGTTGTTGTGGACCAACGGCCTTTCCTGTTAAGAGAGTTTTTGGGTTGGGCATGTTCACGTAGTTCACCAATTCATGGTCATGCTTTTTGTTTTTACTCAAAATAAATCAGAAGGCAATTGCTAATTTGCCCACTCTCATGGTAATGTGCCCAACCCAAAAACCGAATAAGAAATTCTGTTGGCCCTCAACAGCCAAAGTTTTTTCCTGGAACACCGGTGGCGTTCCTGAAACGTCTTACTTGACAATAATATTTCCAAACAAAAAAAAAACACCATTTTCTCAAAAAACGATGTTATACTTTCAACTCACACATATACAGCGCCGTTTTCTCATCGAAGCCAAACATATACTAGGTTGTTGGTCTCTTACTTTCAATTGTCAGTGGCAAAAACTGTTCCTTTAAGCCTATACTACTAGTACTACAGTACTACAGCACCAATTCTCCTGCAAAAGGAAAGCCAATGGATGAGACAAGTCTATTATTCAAGCCCTTGATTCATCAATCCAACACTATAATTATTTTATCAGAAGCAGCTTCAGCAATGAAGTTGCCTTTAATACCATTATGATCGTTATTATACTATATATAATTATTTATAAAACAGGAGATAAAAGAACCCTTTATGGGGAACTGGACTCCTCTTATCTTCTCCCCTAGTTAATAACAATAAGATTCCAGGAATAAGTACAAGTGGTTCTAATGGACTTCTTCTGTACACGTATATTTTGCCCACTACCTGTTTGAGGAAAGCCAAGAAGCCCCACATGAAGACTCCTACTTTTTACCACCATTATTGCTAGTTCGCTGGACCCCCCTTCCTCCACCCTCCACCCTCCAAATGAAAAAATAAAATAAAAAGATGTTTAATGATAAAATAACAGCATCTCCACTCACTTCGATAATCTGTAGTGAAGCTTATCATTCACTCACTCGTGGCACCACAGCACAAAGGCCTTTCTCTTTCGCATACAGCAGGGATCACAGCTCTCCGGTGGGTGTCATCTACTTTATTGTATTTACTTACCGACTTGGACATGAAAAAAGTTTCATCAACTATGTCCATGAAAGAGTTTTACCCACTTGACAGGAGGCCTGTCTGAGTGTAGCGTCGAGAATTGGATGAGGCATAATTTGGATAAACACCATTAACTGTACTCACTACTCAGTCACCTTGATGCAACCATGTGACTTACTTTATCTGTTTAAGCTCTTGGATCAAATGGGTCATGATTGTCAAAGCCAATATGTTTTGTGTGGCCATGTAATACCAATATGGTTTGATTTCCAATGGTAGAAGTAGCTAGATTCATGGTCTTCTACCAAAAAAAGTAGATTCATGGTCATGTGTTGCTTACAGCCAAGCATGTGCGTTGATCTTCTTATAGTATGATGGGGGAACAGAACAATATTCATGGCGGACAATTGATATAAATTGTAAGATTGTGATTTGACTGTTGATGGAATTGTGGCAGCATTGTCAACCTTGTATTATTATCGGTTAACTCTAAAGAAAACCATGTTTACACAAAAAAGAAAAAAAAAAAAAAGTGGTGACATTAAGCTAGAGAGGAAGAAAGGGTAAAGTTGATGAAGTGAGGAATCCTAAGCTTGCCATGGGCACAGTTAAAAGATGACATAAGCATTGCTACTGGCGTGCCAAGCATCACTAGGTGGGGCTACTGGATAGAAATGAGATAAAATTAAAAAATCCCACTTCCTTTTTCCCCTCCCCCCATTTTATTCCCCCTTTGATTGATGATCTAACCCTTTTTAAGAGCAGCCACCACCAGCCCACAAAGCCTCTACACCTTTCAAATTCAACTTTCTTGATCAGATATCTTCTTCTAGCCTTTGATCAACCCCCTAGAGACCCTTCTCTGATTTGAGGGTGGTGGCCAAAATGATCTATCAAAGTGAGGAAGAAGAAGTAGCAACCCAGGTGTCGACCAGCAACCAGAACGCGGGATTAAAAGCTATCGACAACAATGACGAAGGAATGGGTGAGGAAGAATGGTTAAATCTGAGCCTCGGCAGAAATGAGAAGCAGTTGACGGCCGGGGACTCTGATCCACAATTCAAACCCGCTTCCAACAAGGTTTTCTCCTGTAACTTTTGCATGAGGAAGTTCTACAGTTCACAGGCATTGGGTGGCCACCAGAACGCACACAAAAGGGAGAGAGGCGCCGCTAGGAGATTCAACGACTCGAGGTTGCCCGTCAATGCTCCTTCGATGGTCCGATCAATGGGCGTCCGGCCCCACTCACTGGTGCAAAAACCTAGCAGAGAAGGGATGGTAGCACGGTTCAACGGCTCGAGCTTCAGGATGGGATGGGCGCCATTCACTTCTGAAGAAGCAGTGGACACGATGTGGCCGGGGAGCTTTCACGTGAACCCGCAACTGTCGAGACAACAGTCGGAGCTACTCAAGCTAGATTTGAATCTCAGTCTTTGATCCATCAATCCGACTTGTTCATTAAATCTCAATCGGGGTTGCTCTCTTTGTGTGTCCTTTTCTATTGTATGATTTTGGCATTTGTTCATCAATCAACTAAAGAAGCTAACCTCGCTAGGTGTGTTCCAAAGTTCTCCAAACATGCTTGAAGCTTGAGATCCCCGGAATTGAGATTGTCCTGGCTACAAGTTTTAGAGAATTCCCCCCTAGTTTTCATCCATATCTCAGTGTAGATACAATATGTTTTTATATCTATAATCAAATCCCTTCAAGTAGTTCTGCAAGTTGGGTTTAGAGCCCAGAATGTTGCCTTGCCTCCTGACTTTCTTCTGCTTTATAGTTTATACATCTAAAAATGCTGACATTAATTAATGATATAGATTAAAATAACCATTATGAGAAAATTAACAATGTTTATAAATCTGGAATGGCTTTTACCAATCAACCCCACCCCCGGGTGAATTTTGATAAATAGCACCTGATTGCTTACTGCTTTTGTTATAAATCTCTATTCTAAGTTTTTAACATGAAACTTGGGATTTCATCTATAAGGGTGGCACTGGACTTCGGAAGCAAATCGAAGGCTGCTCTAGCTTTCAGATTCCATAATCTGTGCCTACTTCGACAAGAGTGGAATTCAGCCAAATGTGGATATTTTGCCGTGTGCTTCGAGTTTTAGCAGAAATAGAAATAAGGCACCATTTGGTTCGCAGGAATAAGGACTTGGAATCGGAATCGAAATCAGAATGGATTATTCTAATTCTCACTGTTTGGTTGGACGGAATCTGATTCTCATTCCTATTCCTGCTGGAGTGGCATTTCACCGTTTGAGGGAATGGTCATTCCCTGTCCCTCTCTTAGGAATGAAATTCCTTTCTTATTGATTTCAATTTTTATTTTTATTCTTGTCTGAACCAAACAAACTATGAGAATAAACCATTCCGATTCCGATTATGAAAAATTTTGATTTCGATTCCAACTATAAATCGAACAGACCCTAGGTGTCTTCAAAAAAACAAACAAAAACAAGAAATAGAAATAACTAAAGTGAAGACGGTATCGGATTCTGCAGAATAAGACGGGAGAGGAACTGAATTCCCAAATCCAGTTCTGATAACATAAGAAGTTGAAGTCAAAGTGGAGGGTGTCCCTTTTAACCAATTACACTATCACCCGATATATTTGGTCCAAATTAGTCGGGTTTGTCTTAAAAACATTTTTAGGATCTGGATCTGTTTAATGGCCTACGATGTTTTTAAGCCTATAAACCATTTATACCAAATACCTACAATAGGGTCTAGAAGTGCAGCAAGTGCATATACATGGGTCCATTACGAATCTGGTCCATTCCTGTCAGGCTAAGGAGGCACAACCCTCTCAGACTCCCAAATAGAAAAGTTACGCCACCCTCGGGGCTTAGGGTCCACAGGTAGGTTGGTTGGAAGATATCTATCTAAAACCTGAGCCCAGCATAAACTTGAGTGTTTCAATAATTGATTCCAATAATAATTAATGACTACAAGACGGCACATGGGCAGTTACCCCAATTTAGTACCACTGAGGTACTGACTCTGGGTCACAGCTCACAAGTACATTCCGATTACTCCTGTTTTATAAGGTGTAATTTCATATTTAATGAGATCTATTTATCATCACTTTCAATTAATCATGTCCTTTGTGGTAGATGCATAATATATTCGGAGAAGTGAAGTGCAGCCCTCTAAAATTACAGCCCCCCATAATCTATTAGTAGCTGCTTCCCTATAAACTGCATTTTGGCTGTGGATTTAGCATCAATTTACGGTCAGGATTCATCCCACCTGTATGATGGGCCTAAGAATTCTAAGATGGGATAAACAGTCATTCTCCCTAATATATTTTGCCTAAAAATTTTCATAATAATCTTTTTTAAAGGATGAATTCAATAGATTTATGATGGATCCCAACTGCACCATATGGGTCACCCCATAAAAAGAATCCCGCTTGGGGCTCATTTTCAATGCAAATAGGTTAAACAGGTAGGTGATTAAGGTAACATCCGTTTCTCGTACCAAGTAGAGAAGGTAAAGGTTAAGGTAATTAACTATTGGTAGCGGAAGGGTCTTCAATCTGAGTTACAGGAACATAGCCAGGAAGAAAAAAACAAGGAATCCATAAACGTCGCAAGGGTCATTTCATTATATGAAGGACTTGCATTCTCTATAGTGACGTTCCACCTTTGCTTGGAAGTGAGTGAGTGACATGCCACCTTTTGGTTTGGGTGGGTTCAGACAAGTGGGATGTAACATCAGTGACATGGATGTCCATGACATGCATTGAGAACAGCCGTAAATATAGTGTTGTACCATGTTAGTGCCATATACCATGCTCTCTCCAGTACATACGAGTTTAAGTGGAGAGATGATTTGGACAAAGGTCACATTCTTATCCACCATACGTATTGGCCCAGTTGGAGTTAGGTCAATCTATTTCAAAGCAATTCTAGATTCCTTCGAGAAATAATTCTGGGTTTGAAGGCTGAAATTGGAGATTTCAGAATTGATTTTCATGCCTTATTTTTTTTTGTATTCGTCATTTTAAATGTAGGATTTCGCTTTGGTCCCTTTTTTATAGCTCAAAAGCAAAATATATTACTACGAAGCACGAGAAATAAAAGGTTCCAGCTTTGGTCCCATTGTTTATTACAGGACAACACAGTGGCTAATGTTCTAAACTATTAGAAAATCTTAGCCTCCCACTTGAAAGGATGAATTTGCCTCATTGGTGAACTGATGGTGCAATGTAGATGCTACACTACCTGTTCCCCCATCTTGAACAAACCGATGAAAATCGTGGAATTAAATTGCTGGGAAGTTGATTCAGTCGAGTCTGAAACTATCATTCAGTTCTAAATATTTTGCTATTTTTTATGGATAGTTTCCAGATTTTTTATGCTTGAAAGATTGGTTTATTAGCCTAACATTCAGAGATCAACAAGGACCACCAAATAGTTCAAATGGTTGCCCCCCAAAGACTAAAATCTAACCTCACAGGGTGCTACTTGAAATGCTGCCACATTAGTACCAGCTGGGCATTTCTGTTTGGTATAATGGCCATTTCTACTTGAAATGATGCCCCATCAACACCACCTAGGAGTTTTGGGTTTAAACCTCAATCTAGGTGTTGAGTTTGAACCTCAATTTTCTGTTTGGTGAAACTGTTTTAAGTCATAAAACATTTTTACTAAAAACATGAACCAAGGGGAGTTGGGATAAATGTCATGCCTAGTTGACATCTCCTCCAATTGCCCATTTGAAGAAGGGTCTAATGACCTGACTTCAAAGTGGCATCCTACATGGCAGTGTTGAAATGTATTCTCATTCATCACATTCTAGCAAAGATAAAATTACAGTCATACCCATAAATCCTACATCCAAAACAAAGGTTCTCGTTTTAGTTGCCTACTTCTGGAATCATTAGATCTTACTTATCTGTGTAATAATGACCCAATCATCAGAAAACATTTATTTTTAAGTTTAGCCATTTAATGAGAAACAGTATAATAAGATGGTGTCACATAGAACATAAACAATCCATTTATGAACGCCAATTCCAAACGCAATATTGCTCAAAACATTTGTTGAATGCCAAATCAGCATAAATACCAACCAAACGAGTTTCATGATGTTGGCGTTTTGACATGAAATGCCATTGCCCTCTAAATTTTTTTAGCCTGAATTGCAACAGTACCAAACATTATCCAAGTTATAAAGCACTACCAGAAAAACTTATAATTAATCAACCAGTATAAAGTGATTAAACTAAAACAATCAGGTGGTATTCATTAAAATTCGCAAAAGTTTTGATTCGTCAAAACTCTTATGGTATCATACCTTTGGTCGTAATAGATTTATCCCACCAGCGTGTCCGTGCACGCGTGAGTATGTCTATAGTCTATCTCATCTCATGAGTGATGAAGATAATGAGTCAACAAAACTTATTTGGATAATAATAATAATAATAATAATAATAATAATCTGATTTCAATTTGGAAGAGAGGCAAACCCAACACATTTTCTATGTTTTTTAGTTTACACTTTCAAACCCAAACCTTGGACCTGACCCATTATCATCGTCATTTTCATTTTTTTCATAGGTTGATCAATTAGCTAGTCAAATCTTTAACCAACAAGTTGGGTCAGTTTCCATGGAGTCTGGTTTCTGTGGGATGACTTAGTGGCTTAGTGCCTCAGTATTTCTTTTTTTTTTTTTTTTTTTTTGTATTCTTCTATTAGGGATGCATGCTTTCCTGCCTTTCCATAATTTTGTTCTTATAAAATCCTTATAAGTTATGAACCAGGAATAAAGGGACAAATATGAACCTTAGTCAACAAAAGTCAAATTTAACCAGAGGTTTCGTGCATCTACAATTACATACAAGGACAATTTTGAGCTTCTCTTGTATGAAGACAAAGCATGGACCCTATCGTCCTTAAGTACCAACTGAGAATACTTGCATATCACTAGGGATTTTCAGCTTTTGGGTTTTATGCTTGACGATGGGAAGCCTCTGACTGATGAGACTGGGATCACCATATGCAGCAGAATCAGAAGGAAATCCTTTCTGCACCAATTATCAAGATGCAATACATAATGGTTAATTAGAAGAAAAGTCTCAGTGAAGAATAATTACAAAATGAAGACTCGGGATAAATAAAAAGATCACCATGTTTCATTTCTCATTTATGACTTACAAGTACGGGTAAATGAATTTGAAAGTTCAAACCATGTATGTAACATAACAGGCAAAACTTAACAGATGTATAACTTGTTACTGACGAAGAGAGTGCTTTCAAGCCATTAAACAAGGATAATCCATTTTCTAAAATTTAAATTGGTTATTGTCTCGTGTCAATACAGAGGACAGTTTCTGATGTCTTCAACACATATATGTCACCATTCAGATTTTATTAAAGTCACTGAACCAGACAATTTTTATCCTTGTCCTTGTTACATACTATTGGATGATTCAGCTGATCTGTCAATGAAGGACCTGAATGGGACAATAATAAAATCTTGGGTGAATCACAAAGAGCCCCTGTGCTATGCCATCAGTGACAAATATCCCCTGAACTTTCATTTGCAACAAAGATCCCCTGAACTATCGCTTGCGACAACCCCCCCCCCCCCGGAACTTTCACAGTAAACTTCAAAAAGAATCTCATTCAGCTGTTTAAAATTTTTTAAATCCCCAAACTACCTTTTTCTTATTTATTTGAATGCTTTATGATTCAATTAGTTTTCTAAATATAAGACTGAAGCTTATTTACCTTCATGCCTAATTGGCCAACTAACAGGGCTTAAGATCATGTGGAGGTGTGGTAGAGCTGCAGTTTATTGGACACTGGGAGGAGAGGAACTCAAGGATGTTCTCAAATAAAGAGAGAAGTGTGGAAGAAATCATGGAGATCATCCACATTAGGATGGTACATTGGTTGAGAACATTGGAATTGTTCAAAGTGTTCTCAGTTGATGAGTTGTTAAGGAATTGGAAGGAGATTGCAGATTCAGGCTTTAAGTAGAAAGATTTTAAATGCTTGCTGGACGACTCCACCTCATGGGTTTATCAAACTGAATTTTGATAGCAGCAGCATAGGCAACCCAGGGCCTTCCAGAATAGGGGGAGTGACAAGGGATGAAACAGGGAACTTGTTAGCCATGTACTCTGGGCCGATTGGGGTGGGAGACTCGTTGAGGGCTGAGATTTTATGAGCTATTGAAGGGATACAAAGGGTCAAGGAAATGAATATAAAAAAGGTGCTTATGGAAGGTGATTCTGAAACTCTGGTGAATTGGCTAAAAGAGGACAGTCCTATGATTTGGAAATACAGCAATGAAAAGAGGAAGTGGCTAACCAAGGACATGGAAATTCACTGTACATGGATAAAGAGAAGTGCAAATGCATTGGCTGATGGTCTAACTAGGCAAGGGGTAAACAGAGACACTTTATTTTGGGCTGTTTTGTAATTACTGCATGGTCAGGATGTTTCTTGGGTAGCTGGGAGTTAAGACATTTTAGATCCCTCCCTTGTAATTCCGATTTTATATATCATTAATAAAATTTCACTGTTATTGATCAATATATATATTATATATATAACACTGAAGCCCTCTTGGTTGCTCCAATAGGTCCTTGCAAAATTCTGGCTGGATTCAATACTAAAATGAAATGGTAGAGGTTTCTTTCTAATAGATATAAATTTATGGTTTCCTTTGGTTTTTCTTGAATTATTGGAGAAAGGAGTGGATAACTTTTATATTTTAAGATGAAGAAAGGCACTCATGTGAGTGAAATGAATTGAGAATTAAAAAAAAAAAAAAAAACTTTATTTTATATGCCAATGAAATGATTCTTGTTAGTTTAGATGGTTTCGTTTGGAGAAAATGGAGGTACTTTTGGTTAATTAGGGTTTAAGAGAAAATGGCCAAAAAAATAAAATAAGAAAAGTTTGGGTAGGTAATTTGGTAATTTAACATGTTATGTCATCTGACTTAACAGTCAGGGGGTATTTGTCATTGACCCGTAGTAGTAATTTACCCTAAAATCTTTTTTATAATAAGACTTATCTCTACCTCATTGAAACCTTTTATCTCCAAGGCCTGAAAGACACCTTAAAAATCAATTTGGGCATTTCTAAAAGACCTAATAGCCCAAGCTGATCAAGGTTTTGCTAGATCCATGATCCAGCTTTTCTCAATAGGTTTTGTTTCAACACTGCTCAAACCTGTTCTTAATTCCCCACTAGGCCCTCAAGCTTGAGTTCAAAACAAGAACCCAAGCAAGGTTTAAAATGTCAGTGTCAATGGAAAATATCAGTCACCAAAAAACGGGAAACAAATTGGAAATATCTGTAGAGAGAATGGGCCGAATGGGCCCTAGTATCTATTCTTTTATTCTTGTAGTGTGTTATTTATTTGTTTGTTAATGGGCCTGTTATTTCTTTTTTATAAGCTTTCTTTAAGTCCTTGCTTAGCTGGCCGACCACTTAAGGGCATACTTGTAATTAGCTTAATGAATGGAGATTAACAAAAGGATTAGAGAGGGAAGAGAGGAGATTATCGAACTCTTCTTCTTCCTCCTCTTCTTTTCTCCATCTTCTTCCTTTGTACTGCTGTCCTCTACTTTTCTCTTTGATTTTAATCAAGATTATATCAGTTTTAGAGGACTGATTCACTTCTTGGTATCAGAGCAGGTTTCTTTCTTCCCTGTTTTCCTTCTCTCTTTTCCTATACACCCTTCGATTAGGAGAGTGTATGGAGAGATATGTTCTCTATAGTTCAGAGGATTTTTTGCCTAGTTGGTAGAGGGTTTGGAGAGTTGAAGTCTGGATGAAAACTGCCAAGAAGTGAACTATATCTTTTTTGCCCAAAACCCTAGCCAATTAGAGAGTTTCGAAGTTACAAGTAAAGGAGAAGCTTTTGGTGTGGCACTCAGTGCTTGGGAGGTGTCTTTTGACTAAAGAGTGTGGTTCAGTCCCGGAAGAGATTGGGAAGCTCTGGTAGGAACAGCTGCAACTTCTCTCTTTCTCCCCGACAGCTAGGCACAGTGAAACCCTAGTTCTCAAACATCTAGGTATTGTTTTAACTTCAAGTAAGTTTATAAAGACTAAAATTCTAGTTTTTTATTTTCATTTGATCAATGGAGCAATACAAAAGTGAGTTCAAGCAGATTTTGGTATCCGGGCCAGGCTCGGTAGATTCTGTTTTGACTGGTGTGACTACAATTAAGTTAGATGGAACCAATTACCTAGCCTGGGCACAGTCTATATGGATTTATGTCTGCAATAGAGGTAAATTAGGGTATCTCATAGGCAGTAAGGTGAAACCCGAAGAGACAAACCCTACATTTGAGAAATGGATGCGAGAGAACTATAAGGTTATAGGATGGTTGGTCAACTCTATGCAGCCCCATATAAGTCAACATTATCTTTGGATGTCTTCGGCCGAGGAGATCTAGGATAGTGTTACAGAAACCTATTCACAGAAGTTGAATGTGGCAAGAGACTATAAGCTGAAAAGTGAAGTGAAAAATCTGACACAAGGGGAGAAACAAGGTGTTTGAGTTTTAGGAAAAGATGCAGACTTTTAGGAAATTGGTGGAACGAAACAAGGTGTTTGAGTTTCTTACAAGACTCAACCCTGCGTTTGACATTATTAAGCAGAATATTTTGGCTATGGATGAAGTAACTCTTCCCAGGCGTATGCTATGGTAAGAAGTGAAGAGAGCAGGCAGCAGGTTCAGTTACAGATTCCACCTATAGAACACTTTGCACATGCTGGAATAAAGTCGAAGGGTCCAACTGAGAAGAAAGAGCTGATATGTGAATACTGCAAGAAACCATACCAATGTTTTAAAAGGCGTGGGAGGCGTACGCCTAGAGGCATACCTCCAAGCGAGGCGCCCCCAAAACGCCCGGAGGCGCATGTTAGAAGCGATCAGACCTTTGAGGCTTACGCCTCCCACATGTGGCATTTTTAAACATTTACAGATTAATTGTTTTTAAGTTTTTATGTTCTAATTGGTGGGGCCACGGGTTATATCATGGTCCCCATTGTATACAATCAACTTTTAAGTGTAAAAGAGGGGAAAATATCCCTTTTTCGATTATGTTCTAACCCAAATATTAGGGCTCGAAAGAGAAGTCTAAAGTCTGAAGACTCTGAACTGTGTATGTGCGAACTGCGAACTGCGAAGTACAAGACTCACTTAGTTTCAAGTTTCGACCTTCAACTTCGAGTTCATGCAATTTGGTATTTTTTCTTCTTTTCCTTTCTTCTTCTTCTTCTTCTTCTTCTATTTTTTTATTAGTATACCCACTAATGTGGTCTTATTTTTTTATTCTATTTTCAATTTTCTATTCTATTTTTTTTATTAGTATACCCACTATAATTATAAAAAAATACATACTTGAGGCTTACGCCTCCCTGTGCTCGAGAGGCTTACACCTCCTGCGTTCTGAACTACACCTCACGCCTCTAGGTAGTGGAATGCCTTGCGCCACGCCTCCGCGTTTTAAAACACTGAGGCATACTAAAGACACTTGCTAGAAGCTTCATCTAGATCTTCAACCAGACAGCTTAAAGAATAACAACAATTTTAAGAAGACTGGATAGACAGGAAAGCCTAAGATTGCTAATGTTGCCACAGTACCCAAAGGAGGGAATAAGGAGAGTGAAGAAAAGTCAACCATGGAACAGTTGGCAGTAATGAAGACAGAATTTGAAAAGTATGGAAGGTTGTTAAATCACTTGGAAGTCGTTGTCTCTACATCCCACTCTTCAGGCAACACATCATCATCATCCGCTTTTGCTCATTCAGGTATTCGTGCTTCTTCAAACCATGCTTCTGTTTCAAGTAATCATAAAATCCCTTGGATCATTGATTTTGGTGCATCAAACCATATGGACCAGCTTGTCTAACCTTTTTTGTTCATATCACCTTCTCTCTGGTAACGAGAAAATATCTCTTGCTAATGGGTCTCTTACTCCCATCTCTGGCAATGGGGATATTAAGACCTCTGACACCCTTGTTTTATCCTCTGTTCTTCATGTCCCCAAACTTATTACAAATCTTTTATCTGTTAGCAACTTAACTAAATCCATGAACTATAGCTTAACCTTCTTTCCTACTCATTGTGTTTTTCAGGACCTGAAATCTTAGAGTATGATTGAGAATGGTCATGAGGTGAATGGAATATACTTGTTGGATACACCTGATAGGAGTCTTGGACCACCTCATGGAGTAGCCTTGGAGTCAGTTTTGTCAGAGTCTGTTGATAGAGTCATGCTATATCATTTTCAGTTTGGTCATTTGTCCTTCTTTGCTTTGAGTCATTTGTTTCCCAATATGTTTAAGGGAGTGTCTTTATCGAGTCTTCATTGTGAGTCTTGTGAACTTGCAAAGCATTGTAGACAGTCTTATTCAGTAAGCAATAAAAGATCCATTTCTCCTTTACATATTGTTCATTCTGATGTGTGGGAGCCATATCATTTGCCTACTATGGGGAGTTACAAGTACTTTATCATTTTATTGATGATTATTCTCGTTACACTTGGATTTATCTCATGAGATCTTGGGATGAAATATCGACTATTGTGCAAAAATTTCATGAACTTATCCTTACCCAGTTCCACACCTGGATCAAAATATTCCGTTCTGATAATGCTAAGGTGTATCTTGAGAAGAACCTCTCATCCTATCTTGAAACTTTTGCGGTTATTCATCAAAATTCGTGTTCCTACACTCCACAGCATAATGGAGTGGAAGAAAGGAAGAACCGCCATGTGGTTGAGGTTGCTAGATCCCTCCTTTTTTTGCATCCCATGTTCCTATTAAATTTTGGGGAGATTTTGTCCTTATTGTTACATTTTTTATTAACTGTATGCCTTCCTAGGTTCTGGGCTTCAAAACCCCCTTGCCTTCTCTTTCCGGATGAGGGTCTCTTCTCTCTTCCTCTCCGTGTTTTTGGGTGCACCTGCTATGTACATGTTCATAGTCATCAAAGGCATAAATTTGAACCTAAGGCACATAAATGTGTTTTTCTATGATATGCCTCCACACAAAAGGGATATTGTTGTTTTGATCCGATCAGTAGCACCCACTTTGTTTCTCGGGATGTCACATTTGCTGAGTCTACTCCTTTCTTTAGTATTCCTCCTGAGGGGGAGCAATCTAAGGAGCCCTTTGCTATGTCTCCAGCAGTTCCTCTTCCTGTTCCTTTTGAGTCATCTGCTGACTTGTCCTCTTCTCCCACTGTGACTACCTCAAGTATCCCTACTCCTCCACCTCATCCTCCTATAATTCCCTCACATCCTGTTCTCCAAAGGTGGTACCAAAGACACTGATTCAGGTATGGGCAAGTTGTTTCCACTCCTGCAAAAGAACCTCTTGCTCCTCCCATCATTATTGTGGTAACAGGTCAGCCTTCCTCTGACCCATCTACTTCCTTCCCAGACCTTGATCTTCCTATTGCTTTTTGCAAAGGCAAGCGGAAGTGTACAACCCATTGTATCTCTAACACCTGTCCTATAGCCTTCTATCCCCTAGCTATTACTCTTTTCTTGCTTCTATTTCTTCCCATGCGATACTCGAGTCTATACTAGAAGCCCTATCTAAACCTAAATGGAGGGATGCTATGATGGTTGAATTGGATGCTTTGCAATAAGAACCATACTTGGTGGATTTGCTAGAAGGGAAGGTACCAGTGGGTTGTAAATGGGTATTTACCATTAAATATCATTCCGATGGTTTTATTGAGAGGTTTAAGGCCAGATTGGTTGCCAAAGGCTACACTCAAATGTACGGTATCGACTATCTTGAGACTTTTGCTCCTGTGGCCAAGATGACCTCGATCTGGGTTTTGTTGTCCCTAGCTGCTACTTTTGATTGGCCTCTCCACCAATTTAATGTTAAAAATGCCTTCTTGAATGAAGATCTACATGAAGAGGTCTATATATCTTTGCCTCTGGAAGTGTATAGAAAGGAAATGCAAGGGAAGGTGTGTAAACTACAGCAATCCATTTATGGTCTCAAACAGTCCTCTCGGGCCTAGTTTGAGAGATTCAGGGCTGCTCTTGTCTCATTTGGTTATACACAAACTCAATCTGACCATACCTTATTTTTGAAAAGAATTAACTCTTTGGTGACTTTTCTGATTGTTTATGTTAATAACATTGTGGTCACGGGTAATGACACACAAGTCAATAAACTCAAAAAGTTTCTTAACTCATAATTTATGATCAAGGATTTAGGAGATCTCAGGTATTTCTTAGGAATTAAAGTGGCTAGATCTAATGATGGTATCTTCATTTCTCAACGCAAGTATGTTCTTGACCTTCTTGCAGAGACTAGTACACTTGGTGCTAAACCAGCCTCTACCCCTATGTATCCCAATCATAAGCTTTCTACTATTGATGGTGAACTTTTATCTAATAGGGGAGTGTTTCAGAGATTACTTGGGAAGTTGTTATATCTCTGCATGACTTGGCCGCATATTTCCTATGCAATGAGTGCTATTAGTCAATTTATGCATTCTCCCAGAGATACACATTTAGCTATTGCAAAAAGAGTTTTGTGTTACTCAAAAGGTACTCTTGCCAAACATGGACACATGAAGCTAGAGGCATACACTGATGCCGATTAGGTTGGATGTATTGATGGTAGGAGATCCACCTCAGGATATTGTGCTTTGACAACAAGGAACATTGTTTCATGGAGGAGTAAGAAACAGTCTGTAGTTGCCAAACCCTCTGCTAAAGCAGAATACAGGGCAATGGCACATGGTGTGTCAAATTACTATGTCTACGATCTCTTTATGACAGAACTAAGCACATTGAGGTTGATAGACATTTTATACAGGAAAGAATTTCCTCAGGAAAAGTTTTCTTGCCATTTATTGCCTCAGAAGAACAGTTGGTTGATGTTTTGACCAAGGGAGTTCCAAGAAGGAAGCTGACACACTATATAAGCAAGCTGGGCATGATTGACATCTATGCTCAGCTTGAGGGGGAGTGTAGAAAGACTAGGCCGAATGGGCCCTAGTATTTATTCTTTTATTCTTGTAGTGTGTTATTTATTTGTTTGTTAATGGGCCTGTTATTTCTTTTTTATAAGCTTTCTTTAGGTTCCTGCTTAGCTAGCCGCCCACTTAAGGGCATACTTGTAATTAGCTTAATGAATGAAGATTAACAAAAGGATTAGAGAGGGGAGAGAGGAGATTATCAAACTCTTCTTCTTCCTCTTCTTTTCTCCATCTTTTTCCTTTGTACTGTTGTCCTCTACTTTTCTCTCTGATTTTAATCAAGATTATATCAGTTTTAGAGGACTGATTTATGGAAACAATGCCAAAATTATAGATATGTTGAAAACATTGTAAAATTTTCAAAAATATCCAATGATATTTTAACAAATGACCAAATAAGCATAAATGCACACTTAATTATAATGTCAATATAAACTAACATATAGAAAAAGGAATATAATTTAAACAGACAAAAGTTACGCTATTTGATTTCCCTATATTTTTTAAAGTCAAATTCATACTTCCATATTAAAATCCAACTAAGGACATATTTGACAACAATAATGTGAATCAATAATACTATACCAACTTAAGAAGTAAATGATTATTTGTCTAATAAAAAATAATGGCAGATGGTGTTATAATGAGAAAATAATGAAAAGAATATACATAATATATTATATGATCACCTTTACTTCCACTCTTTTCATGTTTAATGAAATATTAATTTTAATAAAGCATATTTATATAATGTTGTGCAAATAATTTAAATGTATGGATTAAATAAATATTTTTGAAAAGTTTATATCATGTGCACGTAATACTAGTATATCATGCTCACTGACATGTAGTATTGACATTTTGGTTCAACATATTGTATTTCTAAAATAAAATGTGTTTATGTCAGCTAAAATTATCAACTTCAACTGAAATATAGCAATATTTGACTGGCACTTTTAAATTTTATAATTTGCCTTAAAGTTTATGATGGTAGAAAGGTTCAAAATTTTGATATTCGTATCATATCTTTGACTAACAATACACCTGTTTTAAGGGAGTTTTGAGAAATCCTTTTTTTTATTAATTAAAGAATATAAAAATAACCCCTACTATGAAATTTTGAAAACAAAAACTAAAAAAAAATAAAAGCAAGGGTTTGATGCATTGATACACCCTTGCTAGTGTATCAGGGTGTATCGATATTTTGAACCTTGGATGGTAGGCCTCAAAACCAAGATAATGTCAACTGACATATCTGACAAATTTTGACATTTGAAGCCATGAATTCAAAAGATAATGTTATTCTCTCTGCAAAGTAAAGCAAGGGGGAAAGATTTGTAAAGGACTTGTATCTCTAGCATCAAACTGACCAGATCAATCTAACATATGTAAAGCAACCATACTTCTAGGTGGGACCCAAACCCAATTCCACCCAAAAGATAAAAAGGGTCATTATCTAATGTTGGTCCAAGCTATCTGGGACCTTGGGAGGGATATGATGGATACAATCCTAACCTGGCATTTTCTACACAAAGTGACTACTCTCAGACTTGAACCCAATTTTTTTTGGGACGAATAACCCGCATAGGTTTTACCATTACACCAAGTAATGACCCCTACCCAAAAGATAAATTAAAAAAAGTCAAGCTTCTCTTCAATTTGACAAATCACAAAGTCCAAATACAGTGATGACAGACAGGTGGTAAGCCTGCAACATTTCATTAAAAGAGTCCAGTACATATAAATATTCCTGAAAAAGATGGTGACAGTTCATTCATAAACTTACGGCAGATAGATCTTGAAAGGTGGCTTCTCTCCAGCAACACTCTCGAAGAATGCTGGGAGTAGCCCCGCTCCCAAAAGTACAATACATCCGAGTGTCCCTTAATCTCACAAGTACCCCATCAACTCTAAGCTGTCAAAGTGAATTGATTCAACATCAATACAAGGAAAACCAAAGGACTCACACAAGTGCAAGAAGCAGGAGATCCACAGCTTATCTTTACTTATTTCTCAAACAATCCATTTTTCATCTCAAAAAACAAAGACTTACTCACCCAGAAACGCAGCAGTAGAAACCAAGAACTTGGCATGACTCTCTACAAAGATCACAAAATAAGAGGTAATAGTGATGCCTATCATATGAATATTTGGCAGGGGAAAAAAATCAGATTTCAGTCATAGAGAGGATCAAAACTTCAGAAGTTACCACTTTCACAGTTAAGAGTGACACCCCATTATCAGCCAATTCATCTTCATATAAGATCACCTGTCAAATCAAAACAAATACTTAAATTAGTGGCATCAACATAAGTACAGGGCAGTGAAAAATAAAGAGATGAGTCAGATGACTTATGTTTATTTAGTCCCTGTTGTATTTGAGTGCACACCTCATCATAGAAGAGAATAGTCTCTTTTGATGCCAGGGCAACCAAATCAATTTGCTCATCACAATCCTCCCAATGCAAGCAACAACTCCCCTCCTCTTGGATTGCCCCTATTTGGCACTGGTTGTAAAAGAAAATATAACAAAATAATAATATCAATAACAAGGTAATAGTGTGCATGAAACATTATGTATCATGTATAATTATATATAGGCAAATATCACTTAGATTAAAAGGAAAATTTTATAGAATAGTTGCAAGACCAGCTATGTTGTATGGAGCAAAGCGTTGGTCCGTCAAGAAACATGTCCAGAAAATGAGTGTGGATGAAATGTGTGTGCTATGATGGATGAGTGGAAAAACTAAGGATAGGATCAAATATGACTTGGCAGTAGCTCCAACAGGTGATAAAATAAGAGAAAGTAGGCTAAGATGGTGTCGTCATGTGCATAGAAGACTGTCAGAAAGTAGAAGATTGACTCTCTGATTGATTCTCCATAATTTTAGGTCCATCAGTTTAGGAAACATACATAAGTTAGTTTCCTATAATCAAGGGATATCCTAGAATCATGGGATATTAATTGGAGAATCCTACTGATATAGAAATTAGTTTTCTAGGAAAAGTTAGTTTCCTATTTTATCGCCCTGTAAGTTAGCTCTGTAATTCTATATAAAGCTGTGTACATTCTCCTTCCAAGACAATACAATCAATTCATTTTTTCTCTCAAATTCTCTCATGGTATCAGAGCTGGTCACGACCTAATCTACAAATAGTATCTCTTCGGTCATCTCTGCTGCTGCTGGTTCAAGAACTCTCTAACAGTATTTGGGAGGTTCTTGAGTGTCCTTGATTCTTCTTTGAGATCGGCTACAGATCTGAACTCTACATTTTTTTCTTCTTCTGGACTGCTGCGCCATCGGATTCATCCTTTTTCTTGGATCTCTTTGTAGAGACATCGGATCAGTCTGAAATCTTAGATCTGGTGTTGCCCAGAGCAGATTTACTGAATCCCTTTGGTTTGGATTTGGATCAGTTTTGATTTTGAGAGGTTTCAATCCACTCTTCAATTTGGCGGAGCATTACAGTTACCTTTTTTTGGACATTGGCTGAAAGATTCTTTAGGCCTTCATCGCCAACCCTTACTAAATTTCTCAGACCTTCATTGTCTGTTTTTCTCTCTTTCTTGAAGCCCGCCCAATATGTCAGAAGCCACTGTATCAAATACCACTATACAATCGGAAGAAGTCTCCTCCCATCAAGCATCTGGCGACCTACAAAACATTCAGGCAGCATATAGGTTGAACGGGAAAATTTATTTGAAGTGGTCTCAGTTTGTTCAAACATATTTAAAGGGAAAAAGAAAGCTTAGCCATCTCTTAGGGATGGGACCAAAGGAAGGAGATCCAAGATTTGATGCATGGGACGAAGCTGACTCCATGATCAAGTCATGGTTATGGAATTCAATGAACCCTGAAATCAGCGACACGTGTATGTTTTTATCTACGGCTAAAGAGATTTGGGATGTTGTCCGACAAACATATTCAAAGGCACGTGATGCAGCACAAGTGTACGAAATTAAAGTCAAGACTGGAGCGACTAAACAAGGCAGCAAGACAGTTATCGAGTACGCAAATTTACTGCAGAACCTGTGGCAAGAACTCGATCATTATCGGTGCATTGAGACTAAATGTGCAGTGGATGCAGCAATCCTAAAGAGTTTTATCGAAAAATATCGCGCTTATGACTTTCTTGCAGGACTCAACGCAGAATTTGATCAAGTTAGGGTCCAGATTCTTGGCAAAGAAGAGGTACCATCTCTAAATGAGACTATTTCTCTGATTCGTGCTGAAGAAAGCCGTAGGGGGGTTATGATTGAACCCCAAGTACTATAAGGTTCAGCCATGGCTACAAGGATGGAACAACCGAAAATACTAGAAGGAATGAAGATAGATTTGTCCTCTACATGGGACAACAAGGAGTCTCTTTGGTGTACCTATTGCAAGAAAACAAGGCACACCAAAGAGAAGTGTTGGAAGCTGAATGGTAAACCATAGAACAGGGAATGGGGCTACCAAGGAGGACAACAGAAGAGTCGAAACCAAGCTAACTTCACCATGAATCAGCCGAGCCAAGAAAAGCCTCCAAACAAGACCAAGTTCAATAAGGAGGAGATCGAAAAGTTAAGGGGGCTTCTGGGATCATTGGAGAAATCTAGTGGTGCAGGTTCTCTTGCAACCTCAGGTAAGTTTTCTATTCCTCACAGACTAAATGTCTCATATGAACCTATTAGGGATTTATGGGTTATTGACTCAGGAGCCACAGATCACATGACTCACTCCTCACTACATTTTAGCACTTATACCCCCTGCCCAAGCAATCGAAAAATAGCCATTGCAAACAGTTCCCTTACTACCATAGCTGGCCTTGGGGATATCCATATTAATCCATCATTTACACTAAAAAATGCCCCCCATGTTCCCAAATTGTCCACTAACCTGGTATCCATCCAAAAACTCACCCATGACATGAACTGTAGTGTGCTTTTCTATCCTTCTTACTGTATATTTCAGGACCAGGATTCGGGGAAGAGGATTGGACTTGCTAAGGAGAAGAATGGACTCTACTATCTTGAAGAATCATGCAAATCAAATATTGTCCAGGATAAGTTATCTCTGTCATTCCTTTCATCATCCAACAAAGACACCATTTGGCTTCATCACTTTAGACTAGGACATCCATCTTTTGGAATTCTGAAAACTATGTTTCCCTCCTTGTTTAAAGGATTGAGTGTTGAATACTTTCATTGTGATGTGTGTGAATTTGCAAAACACAAGCGTGTGCCCTTTTCAATCAATAACAAGAGAAGTTCAGTCCCATTCTTTTTGATCCATAGTGATATATGGGGACCCTCCACAGTTCCGAATGTGTCTGGCTCACGATGGTTCGTCTCTTTTATTGATGATTGCACTAGGGTCTCTTGGATCTTTCTTCTTAAATCTAAATAAGATGTAAGTAGTGTACTCCCAAATTTCCATAACATGATTCAAAATCAGTTTGGGGTCAAAATCAAAAGATTTAGATCGGATAATGCACTGGATTATTTCAACCAAACTTTATACCCATATTTTCAAAAAGAAGGGATTATCCAAGAATCCTCCTGCATTAATACTCCACGACAAAACGGAGTAGCAGAAAGGAAGAATGGTCATCTACTAGCTACAACCCGAGCCTTACTTTTCCACCAGCATGTTCCAAAAACCTATTGGGGGGAAGCTTTGCTTACAGCCGCATACATTATAAATCGATTACCTTCGAGGGTGTTGGGATTTAAAACACCAATGGAAACACTTTCTCAATTTTATCCCGATCTACGTACAACAAATAATCTCACCCCAAGAATCTTTGGATGCACTACCTTTGTCCGTGTCCATAGCCATAATAGAGGGAAGTTAGATCCAAGAGTCGTCAAGTGTATTTATGTGGGTTATTCGTCCACCCAAAAGGGTTATAAGTGTTACCACCCACCTACCAAAAAATTATGTCTCTATTGATGTCACTTTTGAAGAAAAAACACCATATTTCACTCAACCTTATCTTCAGGGGGAGTCCTTGTCATTCATTGAAGATAAGGACAGAGATTTGTTCCCGCTTGGTCTACCTACAGTTTCTCAACACCCAAACTCAGCATCTATACCAGTTCAATCCATATCTGCACCTATCGAACCACCTCAAACCCAACCAACTTCTTCACCCATTCATAACAGACCCATGACAGAGAATGATGAACTTTGTGACTCTATGAGATTGCATATATTCAAGAAGGAGAGACCAGGATCCTAATCTCGTGCAGGTTCAAGATTCAACTACTATTCCTGAGAATGAGGTAAATACAGTTACAGAAACTTCTTCTGAATTAGCATCTGACCAAGATCTTCCTATTGCCCTTAGAAAAGGTACAAGAGAATGCACTAAACATCCTTATATCCCTTAGCAAATTTTGTGTCCTTTAAAAAATTCTCACCATCACATAGGAGCTTCCTAGTTAGTCTAAACACTATTCATATTCCTAATACTTTATCTGAGGCATTATCTGACGAGAAATGGAAAGATGCTATGAGAGAAGAGATGCAGGCTCTAGATAAGAATCAAACATGGGAAATTGTTGACCTACCACCAAGAAAGAAACTCGTGGGCTGCAAGTGGGTTTTCACAACAAGTACAAGTCAAATGGCTCTCTAGAAAGATACAAGGCAAGACTCGTGGCAAAGGGATATACACAAACCTATGGTGTTGACTATCAGGAGACATTCGCTCCAGTGGCTAAGATGAATACGGTAAGAATTTTGTTGTCACTAGTAGCTAACTTCAACTGGTACTTGGAGCAATTTGATGTAAAGAATGTTTTTCTTCACGGTAATTTAGAGGAGGAGATATACATGGATATTCCTTCGAGCTTCAAAAGGAAATAAAGTTTGTAGGTTGAAGAAAGCACTATATGGTCTTAAGCAATCACCTAGGGCGTGGTTTGGAAGATTTACTTAAGTTATGCTTGCCATCGAAAGTCAGGGAGATCATACACTCTTTATAAAGCATTCGGATGTAGGGGGAGTCACGGCTCTTCTGGTATATGTCAATGACATAATTGTGACAATAAATGATGAAAAGGAGAAGGAAGCCTTAACAAGATGCGTAGTCAGAGAATTCGAAACAAAAGAACTTGGGAGATTTAAGTATTTTCTAGGGATTGAAGTAGCTCATTCTAGAGAAGGCATCTTTATCTCACAACAGAAATATGTAACAGATCTTTTAAGAGAGACAGAAAAGTTAGCATGCAAACCATCCTCCACACCGATTGAGCCAAATCACAAATTGAGAGAAGCAAATGAAGATCCAGCCGTGAATAGGGAAATGTACCAAAGATTAGTAGGAAAACTTATATATCTTGCCCACACAAGGCCAGACATAGTATATGCCGTGAGTATGGTTAGTTAGTTTATGCACAACACGAAAGAGGTTCACCTACAGGCAGTCTATAGGATACTACATTATCTAAAGGCTAATCCTGGCAAAGGAATCTTGTTTAAAAGAAATACTGGATTAGCCCTAGAGGCATACACTGATGCAAATTATGCAAGCTCTCCCGTGGATAGGCGGTCCACTACAGATTACTATAAATTCCTTGGAGGAAATCTTGTGACATGGAGGAGTAAAAAGCAAAATGTGGTAGCTAGATCAAGTGCGGAGGCAGAATTCAAGGCAATGGCTCAGGGAGTATGTGAATTACTATGGCTCAAGATAATTTTGGAAGACCTAGAGATCAGATGGGGAGGTCCAGTGAGATTATTCTGCAACAACAAGTCAGCTATTAACATTGCTCACAATCCCGTCCAACATGACAGGACAAAGCACATTGAGATAGATAGGCATTTCATAAAGGAAAAGCTAGATAGTGGATTAATTTGCACTCCATACGTCTCAACAAATGGTCAACTAGCAGATGTGCTGACAAAAGGGCTTTGTAGTGTAGGATTCCAAGGACTTATCTCCAAGCTGGGAATGAAAGATGCATATTCACCAGCTTGAGGGGGAGTGTTGGAAAGTAGAAGATTGACTCTATGATTGATTCTCCATAATTTAGGTCCATCAGTTTAGGAAACATACATAAGTTAGTTTCCTAGAATCATGGGATATTAATTGGAGAATCCCACTGATATAGAAATTAGTTTTCTAGGAAAAGTTAGTTTCCTATTTTATCGCCATGTAAGTTAGCTCTGTAATTCTATATAAAGCTGTGTATATGCTCCTTCCAAGACAATACAATCAATTCATTTTTTTCTCTCAAATTCTCTCAAAGACCATCAAGGGAAACCCATAACAAGTGATTTGTTACAAATTCAAGAGGCTAGAAGGGCAAGGTGTCAACCAAAAAAGCACATGGGTAGAAGTAGTAAGAAATTAATTAAGCACCAATAATTTAACAATGGCTATGGCATTAAACAGAATGGAATGGTGAAACAGGATTCATGTAGCTAATCCTATATAGTTGGGATAAGGCGATGATGATGATGATGATGATATAATGCATGCATAATTTTACTTGTTTCACAGGAAGAGGTTTGTTCCCATGCTTGTGTGGTTTCCTTGCCATCCGGCATGTCTCTAGGCCCAGCAGTTGAATGCCTCTGGATGATTCTTCATACCAAAAATCAGCCTGGTTGGTGATGTCCAGATTTTGGATTTGATTCCCCCCCCCCCCGGCGAAAAAACAAAACAAAAAGAACCTCAAATTCAAGGGCACTAATCCTCCATGCTTTCAAACCATGGATCCACAGACCATGCCATAGCTCATGACATCCATAAAAAGAGAAAGGCTAAAACCCAATGGATGAATGATGGATCAGGCTGACTCTTGGCATGTATAGGATCATCATTATAGGAGTGTAAATGGGCCAAGCTGGCTATACAGTTGTTTGGGCATCCTCCAGTATGAATCCAGACTAGTTTTTAATTAAGCACTAGCTAGGACTATTTCTTAGTCCCATTATACAAATAAATCAATGTTTCAAAATCTGGCCATATGGAGTCCTTACAGGTATGTACAAGGGGTGGGAAGGAATAGCTTGTTTTGGGCTGTGTTGTAATATTTTTTATTTGGGGAGGGGCTGAGAGAGTTTATCCCTTCCCCCTTCTTTCTCTTCAATCGTACTAATTTTCTTCTTAATTAATGATACCGATTCCGTTATTGATCCAAAAAAAGACCTGGGGCATGATAACATTGATGCAAATATAATTCCAAAGGTAATTTCTAGGTCTAGAAGCATAAAATGATGACTTGACATATCTCTCAGGTAAGGATTATTGCAATTCAACTGGTTGGGTTACCAATTTTGCTTATTGTTAGTTTTTTGGTAAATCAAATCAGGATCCATTACCATGAGAATTTGGCCCAATTTTTAGTGCCACCTGCCAACTTGACACAATCTTCCTTTTCTGGGCTTGGGACCAGTGGTGTAAGACATGCTTACACTGGTAGAGTTTTTTGGACAAGTCTACTAGTTTTTTTTTCTTTTCTTTTCATGTGTGCACATATATTCCTTTTATGTTTTGTGAAAAATTATAGGACTCACAATTTAACAGAGGATATAACATTTGATAGAGCGCAAAGGTGAAACAAGATTCATGAACCGACCACATTGCATGTTGTTGGAAATAAGGCTTTGTTGCGTTGACTTCAGTAGAGTTGTTTGTATGGCTGTAAGTAACAAGCAAATGAAGGTTTCCCATGTCATTTCAAAGGAAGTGATGGGTAGGTACAGGAAAGTGGCAAGGAGATTCCTGTTAAGGAATTCTTCTTACAATATTTAGTTAGCACTTCTAGTTAGACTGGAGTTTGAGAGTAGAAAAAATGAACTAAAAACTGAACCTCATTTGCAGTAGTGATTAAATGAGCTTGTGGATTGAAATGACATTCCTAGCCTAAAATGTTGTAAGCCCAGCCTGAGCCTAGGTGTGAATATAAATGCAAGATCCAGATTTGGGCAGCACCCACTAGGCCCATCATGAGATACGCCCATGTGGCAGCAAACTTATTAACCATAAAACATTCTTTATTCCTTTCTATCAAACTTTCAGTTAAAGATCAACCTGGATGTAGGAAGCTTAAACATTGAGACTCAAAAAGGGTTCATTTGATACATGAAAAGTGTTCAGAGCAACATGAGATTTCACATAGAATCAGAGCATGAGAAACAAGAGGAATATGGTATATGAAAGCATGCCAGATAAGACCAATCTAGAATATTAATAAACAGGTTAGTCAAACAACAAAATATTTGAACCGCTCACCTTATCTAGGCTTACATCAACCATCTCACTTCCACAATATGGAGTTGTAAATGTATAATCATAATCAAGTATCACCTGCTGGATAGGTTTGCTGCAAATTCAATAATGATATGTGAGATTGGATAGCCATATTAGTACTTGATCCATTCACCTTCTCTAAGTTAATACCAACCATCTAGCTTCCACAATATGGACTTTTACAGTTTTACTATTGTTGTTGTTGTTGTTGTTTAACACATCTAAGGTAATTTAGATGTCTAAAGGGTTCAATGAACCACTAAAATACAGAGCCAACCACACAAGGCAGATAGTGCTACTGATTCTTTTGCTGATTTGAAGGGCAAATAATGCATATATATTGTCAGTTTGTCATAAAGGTAAATGAGATGGAATCACCTGTTGACCTAATAGGAATACGAGCGACTGGCATTGTCTGACAAGGTAGAACAGATATAAGATAAATAGATAGAGATCGAGAAGAAGGAAAGGATTGTTGTAATGCAATATTCTCTAGTAACTGCTTAAGGTGAGGGAATACTGGCTAAGCACATGCAAATAGGGAGGAGAATTTCAATTAGGGCCCCTAGGATTATATTATTATGCATCCCTCCATAGGTACACAACTCACTAGGCCCCATGAAAGAAGAAAAAATCTCATGTTTAAGAGTTCAGATATACAGATTTGTTTGTTTCAATTTACACACAACACACACAAAATAAAAATAAAAAACAAATTTCAGTGGAATGAAGTTCTTGAAACCCATAAAAAATACAGAAAAGAAAAGGGAAAATATCAACAAATAGAACAATGGCAAGGTCACTTTTTTTTGGTTGGGGGGACAATTCAGCATCAGTAAGACTGGTATCCAGTGAAATAGCAAAATCGTAATAATGTAGAGTAGAAAGTAAATTAAGAGTTGGAGTACAGAAGAAATAGGTCCTGTTCAGCAAAGGAGAATTAAGATGTTGGAAGAAATAAAAGCACTTGATCTGAAAGAAGATAGGATTAGCTGAATGCAATAGGCTGTAGAACCAATAATAACACTCCACACTAGTCATAAAATACATGGGGCCGGGGGACCACAACCTTTCAACCTCTCACTGTTGGCCCCATGTATTTTATCACTGGTGTGGGGCATTATAATTGGTTCCACAGCCAAAGCGTTCAGCTCATCCAAATTAATCTGAAAGAAGGATCGGCAGCTCTGTCAAAGGCAGAAAAGATGGAAAGAGACTTGGCAAGAGATGGTTTCTCCAGGATGGATAGAATGGAGGAGATAGTTTGGTGACAGGAATCTAGAGCCATTTGGCTTAAAGAGGGGAAGGGAACACAGCCTTCTTCAATAAGAAAGCTAGTGACAGGGGTCAGTGCAACACCATTTCTTTAATCAGATTTCTTTTTTGATAAATGATAGAAATTTTATTAGAACAGAAAGAAATATCCCATGATTACAGAGTATATCCAGCAGAACTGAAAGATACAGCCCCAGCCAGAAACAAGATTACAACTAAGCCCAGAATAATTCAGACTTATGCACCCCACCCCTGGATTTTGCGAAAAAAAATCAGCCATCGCATTAGCCAAACACCATTCCCATTTGACTGAAATTGTCATATATCTGACCAGCCACTTAAATCTTTTCATATATTCTTTGCCTTTCCAAATTACAGTTTCAGGATTCTTCAACCACCCTATTACCAGTTTAGAGTCACCTTCAACTAACAGTCATAATTTAATTCTCTAGCAATCTGTATTCCTTGTAAGACAGCTTGGAACTCCGCAAAAACTGAGTCCCCTACTCCAACTGGACCTGAAAAAACAGCAACAACATGACCTTCAGAGTTTCTAAAAACTCCCCGTATACCAGCAATGACCTTCAGAATTATTGCTCAGTTGTTGGAGGATGACTGGCAGATTGCCAAGGCAATTGTAAAACACTGCAGCAATCTTTTTTCAGCTCATGACCATATAAGATTGAGGATTGATGACGTTCGTTTTGATAGTGTTTCTCCCAAATGATAACTGTCAGGTTGGAAGTTCCTTTTGAAGAGGGAGAAGTGCTCTGGGCCCTTAAGACTCAGGTTCGAAATTTCGATAGGATATGCCCTGTATTGGATGGATAGCATCATATCCAGAGCTCTCGGATACAGGATACCCCAAATAAGGGGTGTTTCGGATTTTGAGCACTTTCATGGGCCAGACAAGGCCCCTGATCCCAATGGCTTTTTGTTGGCTTTTTAAAAGAGAAGATGCTGGGAGTTCCTAAAGGATGATTTCATGGCAGTGATGAGGGAACTCTATTCCATTGCAGCTCTAACTCCAGAAGCCAATGCAACTTTTATCTCCTTAATCCACAAGGTGCCAGGAGCAGTAGACATTAAGGGTTGCAGACTTATCAGTTTGATAGGAAGCATATAAAAAGTGATCTAGAAAGTGTTGGATCTGCTCAAGTCTCCATCTCAAGGAGCCTTTGTGGATAGTAGGCAAATCCTGGATGGCCCTCTTATAGATAATGAATGTATTGGTTCAATAATCATAGAGGATGAACCAGGTGTAATCGGTAAAATAGACATGGAGAAAGCCTATGATTACATACAATAGGGCTTTGTGGATTACCTTCTTCAGAAAATCGGTTTTGATGTGAAATGAAGAAGATGGATTAGGAATTGCTTATCTTCAGCCATGTTTTCTATCCTTGTTAAAAAGTTCCTCAAAGGTTAATTTAATGGTGGTAGAGGCTTGAGGCAGGGAGATCCCTTCTCCCCTTTCTTATTCATTATTGTAGTGGAGGCTCTCAGCAGGATGCTTAAGAAGGCAGAGAATGGAGACTACATTATCAACCTTAAAGTTGCATGCAAAAAGTGAGTTGACCCAATAGGGAATGTTCCCAACGTTGATGAATTGGCAGCAGCGTTGGGTTGTAAAACAGGCTCTCTCCCTTCAAAGTACCTTAGCCTTCCAACCTGGGGCTAATTAAGAGCAAAATCACTATGGGTGAAGAAAGGGTATCTTCAAAAGGGTGATAAGGTGACTCTTAACCAAAGTGCCTTATTGAACCTTCCCATTTACTATTTATCTTTATTCTGCATCCACAGTTTAGTATTGCAAGTACTAGAGAAATTGTGTGGAGATTTTCTATGGGAAGGAAAAGATGAAGGGAGGGTGTTCCATCTTCTAGCTTGGGGAGAAGTGTATGCTCAGAAAGCAAAGGGTGGGATGGGTATTTGGCCACTCCATCTAATGAACAAGGCCGTCCTCTCAAAGTGGTTGTGGCATTTTGGTAATAAAAATGAACTACGGAGGAAGCTAATATGTTGTAAACATGGTGAATCAAACCTTGGATGGGAAACTAGTCAACAACGAGCTTATTAAGGTTATAGTGTTTGGAACGATACTGCAAATAACAAGAATTGTTTCTTTGACAACATCTCTTTCAAACCCGACAACAATGACAGCATCTTTTATTGGAATGTGGCAGCAGTCCCTTATGTTCAGCCTTTCCCAATTCGTATGCAATGGCCCAAGATAAAGAGGCCAAGGTTTATGACTGTTTTGATACAGTTGGCAATCAGATTGTGTGATCAAGGTTTTAAATATCAGTACACACAAACCTTGTCTATCGGGTGTTTCCAAGGCACGCATGCTTCTTTTTTTTCTAAAGTCTACAGGGGGTTGGTCTTAGGCCTGGTCAGCCCCTGAAATTGCCTATACCTTTAATTTAGGTATACTGGGGTCGTGGGGTGCTACCAAAACAATATGATACACCCGATACACCCCTATATGTAACAAAATTTTGAACCTTGGTGTGGAGTCAATGTTTGAGAAGGAATGTAAATGACTGGAACTGAAACAACCTGGTGGATCTGTTGGGTGCACTTGAAAGACTGCATGTGGTGAATGGAGACAGATCAGTTAAGTATACAGTCAACTCTTTTTTCCATACCCTATCAGGGCATGATGATGGTTTTGTTCCCTGGAACTGGATCTGGCAAATCAAAACTCCCTCCAAGGTGTCTTTTTTATTTGGGCAGCCATAAAGGGGAAAGTTCTCATTATTGATAATATTAGAGCAAAAGGCACAGTCATTACTAACTTGTGTGTGGCTCGAGTAAAGAATCAGTTCAGCATCTTTTAATTCAACGTGACTATGCTCAGAGAAATTGGATCCACTTTTTAAAGTTATTTGGCATCTCCTGGGTGAGTCACCCTGACCTGTGTTCCCTATTTTCTGCCTGGAGATCTAATGCCTTTTGCTCCTGTGGAAGAATGTTATGGAATATCAACTTTGTTGGATTCAACTTCTCTCATTTTGTAGCTCATTGGGAAAAAATCATTTGGGATGATAGCTTCTGTCTTTAGTTGTTGCTGTTTTCCGTAGTTTTTTTGTTGTATTTACCTAAGCTCTGTATTGAGGGAATCTCTCCCTCCTCTTGCTACTTTTAACTACAATATAATATATTAAATAATTGCCTTTCAAAAAAAAAAAGATTATTGTACTGCAAATCCTAAATTTTCATTTCTTTCCTTGTAAAATCTTTCTAGTATTTAAGTTCAGTTTTTTTGGGCTCTCTTTTCCTATTTCTCAGTTGCATGATTAAGGTATCCTTGCTCTAGTTGGCTAAAGGTGTGGAAGATGAAATGACTCTTTTTTATACCTGCCTTTATTTGGTGTGATTTTACATATTTAATCCTGATTTTCAATTGCTCCTCATAAAGTTAAAGTTTCATGTATCACAAAACCTAAATCTTAGCTTTCCTTACAGAACCTCTCTTATTTTTTGTGGTTTTAGTGTTTTGATTTCATATAATCCTCATTTTTTTAGTGAAGTCATCTCTCACTTTGGCTGGCTAAAAGCTATGGAATATGAAATGGCTGTTTTTTATCCTTTCTTCTACCTTTGTACTCCTTTGATCCTTCTTGCCAACAAGGGTTCAACTATGACACAGGAAAAACTCATAACCTCTCAACCGGTATCATAAAAGTGATAACCAATTAGGTGGCATTCATCAAAATTCATAGGGGGCTTTGATTGGTCAAAGCTCTTTTTTTTATGAATAATAATAAGTTTATTGATTCAGAATCAAATTAGAGTGAGATCATATATCATCCCAACGAGAGGCGCGAGTTGCAGCCCCTCCTTGAAACTTACAAGTAAACTAGGAAAGAAAAACAAGAATCACAACTGAGCCCAAAATAATTCTTCCCTATTTACCCCTTGCTTAGCTAACACATCTGACAAGGTATTTGCTGATCTCCCCACCCACTATACAGTGACCAACATATTCCTTGTCAACCAACTAAATTTCTTCATTTCATTCTTGTATTGCCACATAGCCTCTTCAGAATTTTTCAACCAACCCACCACCACTTTGGAATCCCCCTCGATTATTAGGTGTTGTACCCCCAGCTAGTTTGCAAATTGGACCCCTTGTACAGCAGCTAAAAGTTCTGCCCTGATGGAATTCCCAATTCCCAAGGGACCTAAGTAGAGCAACAAAATCTCTCCCTTCTCATTTCTCAAAGCACCCCCCACTCCGGATAATTGATTTGTCCTTTAGAGATGAACACCTTGCTACTGCTAACCAATTTCTCCAAATGTCATTAAAGGAGAATTGATGAAAGATTTCCAAGGTCTTCAGCCAATGTATTGTCCTATTTAATACACAATCTTTCAAATCTTGGTTGTTCCTTTCCTTATTTTGAAAAATTCTGAGATTCCTTTCTTCCCAAAGAGTCCAAGTCAAGGTAACACGAGCACATCTCCACATAATTCTCCTTATTTTTGTAGACCAATTAAAGGTAGAATGGTTGAAGAGTATGTGAACTTCTGCTGGTAGACTCCAACTACCCCCAAACAACGAAAGTAGCCAAGCCCAAAGGTCTGCAGAAAAGGGACAAGATACTAATAGATGGTAACAATCCTCACCGTGAGCTCTACAGAGGATACACCAATTAGGAGAAATACAGAGAAAATGTCTTCTCTTTTGTAGGTTGTCTAAAGTGTTTACTTTCCCATGAAAAACTTCCCAACAAAAAGCCATAATTTTTGGGGGAACTGGCCTACACCAAATTTCTTTTGACGAAAAGGGTTGGTGAGTAGAAAGTTGAGAGATGGACTTGAAGAAAGAAGCACAAGTGAAGGTTCCATTGGGTCTAGGAGTCCAAACCCTCTTATATGGCTTGGAGGGATCCAAACAAACCTGATTAAGACAACCAACCAAAATAGAAAGAGACTCAATTTCAGCATCCCTAAGTCCTCTACGAAACCCAAAATCCCAAGTAGGATCTAAAGGTGTTTCCAAATGTGAGACAAATTTTGAGACCACCTCTTTTTTGTACAAAGAAATAGAAAAAAGCAAAGGGAACAAATCCTTTAACGGCGAGTCTCCTACCCAAATATCCTCCCAAAAAAGGATAGAGTTGCCAGAACAAACTCCATACCTGATAAAATTGAGGAATTGAGGAAGGGTGTTGTGAATAGCCTTCCAAGGTGCTGCTAGGTTAGCTTGCCTCGATACACCAGCCTTCCAAGGTGCTGATTGGTCAAAGCTCTTCCAGTATCATACCTTTCTGATATCACAGATTTACCCTTCCAATAATACTAGGTGATTTCCCCTACTGGTAAGTAGGCTGTTGGCCATAGGTGGGTCTATGTAGTATTTGTCTTACCATTCATGTAGGTACAGAATAACTTCTTCGAGTACCAAATGCTTCAGTCAAGCATTGAGAGTAGAATATTCTAATACCTCTACAAGATCCAAACTCAGTTGTACCCAAGTTGTTTTGATGGCAACCAATAAGATCACCCCTTAAACTTAGCTTGATCTTAAAAATGCATTCCTACATATTATTTGCAACATGTAACATGTGGAGCAGTTACAGGGATCTATTTCTCAGGTCAATGTGGCTTGAATAAGTCGATGTGTACCTGATTTTTTTCTCCAAGGGGCTACTCAACGGGATAGCTCATCCCCCAAACCCATGAAGCCCTCAATCCAGGTGCAGGCGGGATTCGATCCCAAGTCTCCACTACAACCAGCAGGAGACCTTACCAACCAGCCAGTTGGCACCTTGCTGCCATGTGCCTGATTATGGAAAACAAGTAAATGATCACTGTCTTGGGAACCAAAGAAAGTGATCACATTTTTTTTCAAATGATTAGATGTGAAAATATCATGTTACGCTCCTGATACTCCATCCCCTCCAAATTAACCTAATGGAATCAAGTATCAACCATTATCCTATTATATATTTCAAGCTTCATTTAAATGGTTGCAGCTTTTGGGCTTCTAGCACTGCAAAATTTTAGTAACTCAAAACTTTGGTCAAAAGGTAGTTATATGCACTATACCTTCTGAATTTCCACTTTGCTGCTGCAGGAACTTCAACTGGTGGTAAAGCTTCCTGCTTCCATCCGGCAAGAGCATCAAATGCATTAAAATGAATCTTAACACCGCTACCCATGTGGTAAAGAACTAGAGAACTCTCTCCAAAAACCATCTCTGGTAAGTGGGTCGTGTGAAGCTTTTGTTCCCACCTGCAAAAAAAACAAAAAACAAAATAAAACAAAACTTAGTCTAGTGAAATAGATGAGAAATACGACACATTGCACCTCAAGGTTCAAGCTTAGAAGATCATATCCACGTACCAGTGAAGACTACAATAGCTTCATCTTGGCCATACACAAATCTATGTTCTTCACAGAAAAAAAAAAAAAAAAAAAAAATCTATGATGAAGGAAGAACATTGCCTAATCAAAACTCCCCGTGAATTTTGATGAATAGAAGCTAATTGATTACCGCTTATTTGATACTCGTTGTTTGGTTATCAATATATTTCACGTATGATGCCTTTCCGGTATCATAGTCGAGCTCAAAAATTATATTATTGCTGACTTGTGTTTTTCATGTTTGTTTATTCCAAAATTTGGTCATGCTTGCTTGAGCGATAACATATCGTCAAAGAGAAACTAGAACGAGAAGGAAGGGAATTTCCAATATGCGTTCATTCCAAAATGTTGTGGCCTATGGTCCATCAAAATTGTTCAAGCGTTTATATAAAAGAAAAAATAATAACAATGATTTTAATGTCCCCAAGTACTATTGTGTGGCTTAATTTCAAATTAACTTTTTTTATCAGCAATTTCAGATTAACTTTTCGCAGTACCATTGCAGAGTTCAAGTATCGATCCCAGGATCAAAAGTAGGTACCAACCCTAATCACATTACTTAACTTAAGCATATACAGAAAGAGATATGAAAACGTACTGCTGAAGGTGGATGGAGTTGAGAATGGATCGCTTGCGTGACTCGATCTCCCAACCATGGATATGCACTCCGTGCCGTCCCTCGGTCAGCAACTCAGCCCCGGCGGCTTTGAATTCGTTCTCGTCGATTTCAATTTCCATGGTCGATTTCTGAACTCCGGCGATCGGATTCCTCTTTCTCTGAACAGATTTCTTCCCGCCCACGCCTTCGCCTTCCTAAATTTTTTGAGCTTTTCTATGGTGAGCTCTTTTTCCCTCCTGCCTTTCTACGGGCTTCGCTCAGTTCACTGACGCTCTGTTGAGAGGCCGGATAGCCAACGAGTTGGCTTTGCTCAGCTCGGTCATTCTTTATCGGGATTGGACATGATTTTAGGCTCACGAACAGCATTTAGGCCTACCAGGCCGAGTTTTACAGCACCAACAGCATTAAGGCCTACCCAGGCCTGGACCAGCCCGTACCCATGCCTGATATCGGCCCAGTCCGGGGCCTAGCATCTGGGCTGGCCCGTATTATACAAACACATATTTAAAAAGTTATTGTGTACATATTAATATATAATACCATATATACATACCACTATATCATATACATATACATACCTTATAAGCATATATATCATATGTATTGATATGTGTCATGCAAATTACATTTTTTTTTATATTTTGAAGAGCTACACTACGGGGTAGCCCATCCCCCAATTCCGGTGCAGGCGGGATTCAATCCTAAGTCTTTGCTACTATGACCAGCAGGAGACCTTAGCAATCAGTTGTTTGGCACCTTTGCATAGAGATGTATATATATATATATATAGAGAGAGAGAGAGAGTAAAATATTAATATTTATACTATCCTAACTTTAGAGCATTTAGTTATAAAATCCTTGCCATGGGCCTCATTCCTTTTATAATGAAAAATCAGCCTATAGCACAAAAGTTGAGGTGGCTTGTAGCATGAAAAATAAGCATGTCCAATCTTGCTCATTTTCATTCCAAAAAAAAAAACTCTATGTTGGTGGTTGTAAACCACTGCTATAAATGTTTACTAACAAATTGCCATGGAAACTTATGTAGACAGTTTATGACCACCAACAGTTTTTTTTTTTTTTTTAAGAATGAAAACAATCAACATAGGGCATTTGTCATACTGGAAAAAAAAACATTCATTAGGAAAAGTTCATAGGAATATTTTATCATTCTACCAATTTTTACTCGTTCTTATTCGTTTTATAATTTCATATTGGGTAAGAATGAGAACAAATGAAAGTTGAACAAACATGGCCTAAGGTTAGCTTGGCCCAAGTCTAACTCGCACTGTGTGTGGACTTTTGATGCAGGTATGGTCTAGGCCAAACTTGATGGAAATATGACTGCCCATGCCCGAAATTTTGCAGGGATAATAAATTATTATCCCTAGCTCAAGCCCAAAACACTTAGGCTTAACTATTTTTCAAGATGGGCTCAAGCTTTATAAAAAAAGCCTGGCCCAATAGTATTTTATAGGGTAAAATACAAAAACCTCCCCTAAAGTTTCTAACAATCATAAAAAATTCCCTATAGTTTCACTTTATCAAAAACTTCCCCTATATTTTTGGAAAAAAAATGACAAATACCTACCTTCCGTCAATTACCAAGACAGAAAACGTTAAATTGACTCTATCATTTTTTCAAAGTACCTATTTTACCCTTTTATGAATTCATGTGCACCTTTTTTTACTAAAATACCCATGTTTATATATTACACTCTTTGCCCTCTTTTCTAATCCTAGATTCAACTTCTTATGTCTGAAGAGGGAGCAACTTAAGAGGAGCGAACCTAGGAGAAATGAATGCACAATGACTCATTTTCATTTTAATACACAAGGGTTTTACCAATATGTAGTGTTTTTGTAGATTTTTAACAATATTCTTTAAATGAGCCACTCGACTATCCTGCTACAACTATCTAAATCCTTTCTACTTCACGTGATGGATTTGAGGAAAATTTGATATAGACGGCTTAAAAGAGAACTAGTTTGAGGATTGTGGGATAAAGAAACAGGAGAAAGAAAAAGGAAAAAAGTGGGGTAGACTGAAATTTTAATACAAAATTTTCAAGAAAATAAATGATTTTTCATGATAGAAAGGATTAGCATAGCTTTGCGTAACAACTATAAAATAAAGTTTTCCTTTGTCAAACAAATAACCAGTGTGGTAGTGCATGTGCCGGCTTAGCATAGCTTTTCTAATGAATTATGGGGTGATTGAAAGATATTGTTTTTATTAGACAATGTTTCAAATGGTTTACCTCAACACGTAGGTCTATACGTTGGTAGTTGGTTGTTTTTTATGTTTCTTGGTTTCTATTTCTTTTGGATGCATGTTGCTTTATTTCTGTTTGGTTGATATAAAAGTAGCTTTTAGTTATCTTGGTTGCATAACTCATGGTCTCTGATTTTGTTAAGATTTAGGAGGTGTTTTTGTGTCTTGACACCAATAGCGGTTAGTTTTCTATATAGGAATCCTCGAATATATAAATCAGAAAACATCGAAAAAGTGACATCATTATAAGATTGGTTATTGTGATATAAACATTTCAGTGTAAACTCTCAAATAAATTATAAGGATAAATCTGGTAAATAAAGTCAAAGTTATACATAGGCAATTCATTAGGCAGCTTTGTCTATTGATTTTGTTAAAGGCCTAGAGCATGATTATACATTGTTTGACCAACTTCTCTGATCATATAATGAAAATTACTAGCAATATAAGATGCAAATCGGGGTATCATTTTTATCTATATATGTACCAATATTCAGATTATACAAGTAGACAAAGAATATTTTTTCTCTACAGCCCCAGTACATCATATGTTTTCGGTCTCAAATATATGGGCTTTTTAACAGTTATCTTTTTCTTGATTATTGTTTCTTATAGCTATCACTTTTATTGGTTATTGTTTCTTATAGTTATCTTTTTCTTGATTATTGTTTCTTATAGCTGTCTCTCCTCACCCTTCACCACCCTAAATAACCATGATACGGAGACACGATAGGAACACACTTTAGGTTGTGTTTGTTTGCAATGTAAAACCCAGTTTGGTGTAATTTTACAATCTAGGTTAGTTTTGTACATGTTTGGATGGAGTGCAAATGAAAAACGTTTATTGACGTAGATGATCGATCGTTTGAATGTATTTTTACATTGAGAATTGATGTGAAAATTACATTAAAAAATCTATGTAAAAAACTCTCGAGCAATGAAAAAGTTAACATTTCCCTAATCTCCTTTGAAAATTGCTCAATCTCTTTTCTATTGGTTTCAATCTTTGCGAGCACTATGCTTCTCCATTGTGGTTTCAATCACCATGTGACTCTTTTCTTTGTCTCCGCGCCTTGCTTCTTTAGCTCTATTAGCACCCAATTTTTGCTCGGCCCACCACTCAAACCTTCAATTTGCCCTTAAACACCCGTTCAGACCTATCCAATCCTTCCAAAATGCCAAAAAAACAAAGCCTGAAAGCCCTTAAATCCACTATTAAACCTATTTGACGACCCCGATTAACCCCCGTCTACACTTTTATCCTCATATCAGACGCCACCACCAGACTCGAGACCTCTCAAAATACCTACCCATGAAATTTCAGCTCAAAATTCCTCCATTTACCCATTTATCAAGCAAAGATTTCCATTCTGATGCATCCCGTTAGCCTAAAACACCCACAACCTAGACCCCCTTGATCCAAACACATCTGAACCAATCAAACCACACCATTAAATTCCAGGTACATCAAAACACCTGCCATGAAGTTTCACCCCCAAATTCCCTCATTTGCCCTTCCATCAAACCAATATTACATTTCAAAACATCCTATTGATCCAAATTCATACAATATTGACCCTCTAAGACTAATCAGATATCATCATCAGATCTTGGACACCTCCAAATATCCACCTATAAAATTTCAGTCCAAAACACCTTTGCTTACCCCTTCATTGCACCCAATTTTTGTTTCGAGACTCCAGATTAACTGGATTCAAAATCCTTCCAATCTAGGCCCATCTAACCCAATTTGACCTTACCAATCACCTCAAATGGTCTAAAAACCCTACCCTATGAAGTTTCACCCAAAACTACATTTGTTTGCCCCTTCATCGCACCAAGAATTCATTTGGAAGCCCCATATTGATCAAACCACTATCCCTCTAAGTCAACCTGGTCTAGGCCCAATTAGGCCACTTAAACCCTACCAATCACCTCAGACTGCCTAAAGACCTTACCCTATGAAGTTTCACCCAAAATTGCCTTTGTTTGCCCCTTCATCGCACCAAGATTTCATTTCAAAGCCCATATTGATTGAACCACTACCCCTCCAAATCAGCCTAATCCGGGCCCAGTTGGGCTGATAAAACCCTACCAATCAACTTAGAATGTTCATAGCCCATACCCTATGAAGTTTTAACCAAAAGTACCCCAATTTACCCATTCATCAAGAAGGATTATTTTTCAGTCAAAATTATTGGTCCACATACACAAACCACTATTTGCAATCAGACCTATCTCAACCCTCCATTTTTTACCCAAAAATCCTAACCATTGAACCAGAATCCCGGTTTAACCCAATTTTCCCTAAATTATAAAAATACCCCTCGGCATCATCACCAAAATTATGAAATTGCCATTAGCGTTATTATAAATACAAACATAAGTTTTAAATTAAGAGGGATCTACTATTCCTCTTCTTCCCTGATCGAATGAAGAACCAGAGTAGAGCAGCGGCGGTGAGGAGTTCGATATATTTCCCTTCTCTCATTCTATTTTCATCTCCTTCTTCTTCTTCTTCTTCTTCTTCTTCTTCTTCCTCTTCTTGGTTCTCTTCCCTTGTTCCTCTCTTCGATCGTCGCTGCTAACTATTGCAATGATGATCTTTCCCCTAATTCTTCCCCTTATCCTCTCTTTACATTTCTCTTTCACACATGCTCTCTCTCTCTCTGTTTTTTCTCCACCTCGCCACATCTCTCTCTATCTTTCTCTTTTCTCCCCATCAAAACAAATTCAAACACCTCCACTATTCACCTCTCCCTTCCTCTTGACAGTAGCGGTAAACCAGCGACACCCCTCCAGCCATTCTCTCTCATTTCTCTCTCTCTCTCCATCCCTCTCTTCTTCTTCTTCTTCTTCCACCATCAAATCGTCCAAAAATCATTGATTCGAATACACTATTTACTACTAACCTCTTGACACCGGAACAATAGCCTCGTCACCAAGAACTTCCAACCTCTTCTTTCTCTCACATTCATTTTCTTCTCCATTTTTCTTGTTTCCTTCTTCTTCATATTTCTTTTTCATTCTTCTTCTTCCCCTTCTAGTCTTCCCGCTGACGTTCTTCTTTACCCTGTTTTCTAGTCACAAAGAAGGCATCATAGTGGCAAGATTCCCCCATTTCAAACTAGATTTCTATTGATTTCTCATTGTTTTCGTAGATCCATCTTATTCCTTCAAAGTTTACATCAATCTTCATCAACATCGCAACTCCCCAACCATTTGTCGATCTCCCCTATCTTGTGCTTCCTTTGCTGATCAAGCGGAACTAACAACATCAATTTGATTAAAGCTTCCCTATCAAGTTCAAAAAGGCTTGCACTTGAATCGTCACATACCCCCTTTCATCAACACCTTAGATATAACCTCCAGTCACCATTGTCGTTCGAGGAAGTGATCTAAAATTGATTGGGATTTCTCCTATTGCATCGTTCAAGTCCATACTAAATTTCAACCCAGGTTAGTTCCATTCTCTCTGTAATCTTTGAAACTAATCCATTCCTACAGTTGTTGATATGAAGCATTTTCTTCTCTCAATATTTATTGTCTTTTAGTTATCGTTTTCTTGTTATATTTTGTATTTTCTTTCTTTTTCTTTGAAGATTATCATTGGTTTGATTAGGAGGACTAAAAGGCTTCAAATCTTGATATGTTGTTTATTGTGTTTAAAGCCTAAATTAGCATGACATTAACTCTATTTTTATTTAGTTGTTAATCTGCTAGTTATTGTTTAGTATCTTTCAATTCTTTAGCTGTTAACTTGTTATTTGGTGATTGTGAATTGTGATCGAAGAAAGCTACCATCGTAATACCCTTTAGTCATTGAACCTTCATCTCCTTCGGTTAAGAATAAGAAATAAATAAAAAATAATAATAACAACAACAAAAAGAGAAAGATAATAATGAAAAGAAAAAGGGAAGGAGAGAATGAAGAATGCTGACGGGGATATGATACCAGAACAGACTCTATTTGGAGAGGAAAGAGTGATTGGTCGAGAGGATTTGGTTAACTCAATCTAAAGAATATAAAAAATATGAAAATAAGGAAAATGAATAAGTAATACAATAAAAAATTGGGAAAGGTGAAATGGATAGACTGATTTAATAGGCTTGGACATGTCTCGGGAGACTTAGGGGGAGAGAGAAAAATAAAAGAGAGAAAAACAAAAAGTAGAAAATGCAAAAAATAAAAAAAATAGAAAAAAAAACAAAATAATAATAATAATAATAATATGTAAAAAAATAAAGATGAAATCAAATGGGGTTCCATAATAATTAAAAAAAATGTAAATATGTAAATATATAAAATAAATAAAAATAATTAGGTAAATTCTCGTGTGATGTTTTGGCTTCTTGTATGTTTTGTTTTATTTTAATCTTAGCCACTTGAATAATTGCTTAAGTGTATTTGTGCTTATTTGGGACGTCATGTGGACCTCACCTATTAGACCCGGGAGAGGGGCGCCTAACCCCTTCCTTCTCCCTTCAAAGTATTACCTAGACTGGTTTAACTAGTGCCTTGGGCCGTTGGAGTCACTATTTGATAAAACTGGTCTTTTTATGCATTCCCAAAGGTCCATCACCTCAATTTCCTCAACTGATGGGTGGTGAATCCAATTCAACCCCAAGTGAGTTGTTTCCTAATGCTCACAGGTGCCTTGGTTCTTCAGCTTATTGTGGTTCCAATCATCGATGCCCTACTTCTTTGTCTTTGTGCGTTGGTTCTCCAAGTCATTGTGGTTTTAATCACTGATGTCCTACTTCTCCGTCTCTACGCCTTGCTTCTCTATTGTAGTTTCAATCTCCACGTGACTCTTTTCTCAGTCTCTATGACTTGTTTCTCTAACTTGTTGTAGTTTCAATCACTGGCGCACTACTTATTCATTGTGGTTTCAATCTTTGCACAACTCTCTTCTTTGGCTTCATGTCATGCTTCTCCCGTTTGTTGTTTCAATCATCAGTGTCATGCTTCTCCATCTCCATCCCCTCTTTCAACACCAAAGATTTTACATTGCTCTTTCAAACGATCAAGAATGTAAAATGAGCATTCAACTAATTCACTTTTTTACACTAATAATTTTGACTATTCTTTATTTCCACCGATGGAGTTTTGTATTTACACTGCTTCTAAACACATCTTTAAGGACAATGGATAAGTAAGTTTTTGTGGTTGGTTTGGGAAGAGAATGGACACTGATTATTTTATTTTATATTAAAGATTTTTCCTTAAATTTATTGTACTTTGTTTACTGTAAAAAAAAAAAAAAGGTATTTTCTTCCATTAGCAGAGTTAAAGACAAGGTTTAGCTGGTTAGAAGGCTATTGCTCTTTCTTTTACATCTAATGTATGCATTAATATTGAGGAAAATGATTAGGAGATTTCTTTGGGGTACTCATTCAAATAGAACGAGATCATCCACTCTTGCATATAAGACTTTTTAAGTATAATAATTTTTCACTTCTTTTGTAGTTGCTCAAATTATTTGTTGTGTTAGGTGTGATTTCAATGCAGTCTTCGGCATTTAGAAACTATTACCTAAAATACAAGCATAAAATATGCAAATGTGACCGAAAAGCTATAGTACAAGCCTCCGAGTTAGTAGACAACATTTTTTTGTGCTAGACAGTTGGTAGGCAAATGGAATTTTATTTTCCTTAAGTTATATTGCTAACATGTTGAACTTATTGATTTGTAAAGCAAACATGTTGAAGTTTGTGAAGCTGTGATTTATTTATATTTCTATTTTATTCTTCAAATGGATAAGTTCAAGTTCAAAAAAAAAAGTGTAGTTTTTTTCATGGTGCAACCCTTCCAATGAAGACAATGACCAAGATAACTATCCAATGGTGATGGAGCAATGGAAAGAGGCAAGCAATACATAATTGAATGTCATGTGGGAAGAAATAGTGGCTCAATTATATGAGATGAAAGGAGTGCTAGCTGAATTAGGTGCAAAAGTGGATGAACAACATTTATCACAAAATCTAAGTAGAATAGTAGTGATGGATATTGTCTTTATCATCATTTGGGCCATCTTCAAGCTTCTCTAATGTTATAAGTCAAAGAGTGTCTAGGACAGTGTTCCATGATTGATGTATTTGGTTTTATAGTGGTGTAATTAAATGCAATTTAGTAATGCATGCATTTGGTTTTATAGTGATGTTATCGAACAATTTAGTTTTATAGTTATATTTTCCCATCAAAAACTTCATTATGATGAAGAATTTAGTTTTATAGTTATATTTTGGTTTTATAGTAATGTAATCAAATAATTTAGTTTTATAATTGTGTAGATTTGGATTATTGGGTAAAGTTATTGTTTGGAGTATTACACATTTGTGTTTCTATGTTTTAATTATTTGATCATTGAGAATGTCCAATTATTTGATACTAGTGCTTGGTACTTCAATTCTTGGAGGTGAGTGAGTTTCCTTATGATGGCATCAACCCCACTTCACTTTGCAAAAGTGAATCAAGGCAGGTTTCAAAGTTTTCTCAAAATAAAGAAAAAAAGAAACCCATAAAACACTAAGGCAGTTAGTTGTATTTTCAACTTTTTCATTCTTTAATTCTTTATGGCTTCTATGTATCTTGTCTATATTCAATGTTCTACACTATTCTCCATTGTTCGGAAACTTCAATCATCTATGATGGATTTATAGTAGTGTTCCTTTATGATGGATTTATAGTAGATAAATGCTATGATGTTGTTTTTCTTTTCTAAAACTTTGGACTATGCCTAATTGAACCATTTCAACCCAATTTGGAGATGGTAAATTTTGCATAACATTGTATAGAAATATAGGTAATTAAGGATGGCATCTAAAGAGGCTAAACTCAATGTCTTACTTAATTATCTTTAGTGAATAAATAATTAAAGATGAATTCAAAAATTAGTCTTCCAAATAAAGCAATACCATAAATATCTATTATTTTATGGTTTATATTCTCTTATATGATGAAATCCTAAGGGAATTTTCTTTAATTTAAGTCATGTTGCAAGCCTACTTTTTAGTTGTTAAATGTTTTATGTGGTATTATAAAAGAAAAACTGCTTTTAAGTGATGTTTGAAATATAACATTAAAGAAAACACCCCTCCAAAAAATAAATTAATGCCATTGAAATGCATCATTTCTCTCAAAATTTCCAAAGCCATGATGCCTTGCAATTGGGCATGAGAATATCATTCAATCTTTAGTCATTATACATGTCTAATGATCTATTTTTGAATAAAAGCTACATATACATGCATGATATAATGGTATTAAATGGATACTTGCATCCATATTTGCATTCTCATTTCCTTCATCCTTGTCTCTATGTACCTATACTTGGGTATTATAGATGGTAAGTAATTCCCATAAATTTAGAGTTGTTCTAAGTTCCTATTAAGTGATTTTGGGTTTTGTCTTTTTTTATATTTCTTTCATTCTAATTATGTAAGCATTTATTATAACCATTAAAAATTCTTAAGTTTTTTTTTTTTAACAAAAGAAAAAGCCATAATACCTATAGGCTCTTCAAAGTCCTACAAAACCTCACAAATTCCTATTGTCACTGTTGATGGAAAATAAATTATATTTTTAATACTGTAAATGATGTTTTTTTACATTATCCTCACTTATGCTAACATAGTGGCATTCTCTCAGTTTTATCATGGCCTTACAACATAACACATGCAACATTTGACCTTATTAGTTCCAATTAATATAACCCACTTAAAAATGCATATAAAAAGTTCAATGACACCAACAAACTATGGGACTGCCCAAGTCAATTAAAATAAAGAATTTAACAAAATCAAGTTAAACAGTAGAATAACAAAATGTAATACACCATGTACTCCAAGAAAAGTAGTTTGCTTAATGATAATTTTAGCACCCACCCTAATGTAGCCAACAAAAGGAGAAGCAAAAATAATTGTTGAGGTTGTAATTTATTTAATGATAAAATAAAATATGTTTGAATCCATCATTAGTGAATACGTAGTTAAAAGTATTGTGGATTCTTGAATTTCATGGATGAATATAATAAGTCATTCAATTCAACCACATGAGCTATTATGAATTGGCCTCATCGGCTAATCCAAAACACCTGGTATCGACATGTATCGCAATGTATCAGTCAATTACATGTCGCTACACATCGATATGCAGTGTTTCTCTATAAAAAAAGTGTAGGCATGGTGATTTAAACTCAGATCACTAGAACGCACCTTAAATGAATTTATAAGCCACTAACCCATAGTTATCTTTGTGATAATAAATAAAATAAAATAAAGTAAACTTTATTAACTCATGTCTCTATATGCGATTTTTTCAATCTCAACCAAAAAAACTCCAAGTAAAATTTCTAAAGAATAATATTCAAAAACAATATTTTATAAAGTAATATAATAAATAATCTATTAAATCCATGTTTATATAAAAATATGACTTTTAAAATCAAGAAGATTATACAAATAAAATATTAAGAATAGAATAATTATTTTAATACTTAAAATTTATAAATTCACAAATGATATACATAATAAAATTATTATATATTTTACAAATTATTAATTAATATTAATAAGTAGTAACAACATGTTCATCATTTATAAAAAAGAAAAGAAAAGAAAAAAGTTGTTTATAAAATATTTAAAACTATAACATTAAATTGAATTTATCAAATCCATTAATCTAGATTTATTTCAAAAAATTATTTTTCATATTAGAAAATTTATAGAAATAAAATATTAATAAAGGAATGATTATTTTAGTAATTAAAAATATGAATTTTTATATGATATGTATATTATAAATTTTAGTAAATTTGATATACTTTAAGTTAAGAAATTATTAATTAATATTTTAATTTGTACTTGGAATTTAATATTTAGTTGACTTTTTGTTAATGTTTAGTGAATTGGACTCTTGATTGATACATTATAAATAAAATTATATGATATCTATGCATCCTGATATATTAATTATAATATATTTCTTCATATATATTAGTAAAATATACATTTCTATGTATTTATATATATATACTATTTGTGAGTATTTTGATCTTAAATTTAATGGTATTATTGTATTTATGGAATTTGTATGTATTTCCCTTGCTTATCCATGCATTTTCATATTCTTCATCCATATCCATGTGTTTCCAAAGCGTATCTGTATCCATATATGTATATGTATCTATATCCATATTCATATTTGCATCTGTATCTATATTCGTATCCAAGTTGTCTAATTCAATACCTGATACCGACAATTTAATCCTTGAAAACAACACATGTGAGCACCCTCACTTAGAACCAAAATGTGTCTTACATGAGTTTCATCCTAGTGTCATTGTTTTTATAGTTTACCATTTGAACATGCATTTTGGCCTTATTCTATTTAAAAAGCACGTCTCACCATGGTCCAGTACTTTTTTATCACAATCTTTCCACCTTCGGTACTTTGTTGATTCATTTCAATTTCACCATGAAAAGAGGAATTGACTTTTTCATAACAACCACAATCTTGATCTTCCAAGCAAGACAAAATCATGCATATTGGGGTATTCTCCAAACACTTTGTTTTATGATAGATTTCAAATTTTGCTTTATATCCAAAATTAAAGGTGTATAATTGAATGACAAAATCATGTATATTGGGCTATCCTTACTATTGTATTTGACTATATACATTAGTGAGGAGATTATAAATTAGTCCAATGTCCCTAGTTCCTTTCAAATAACCATAAAAAACTTGATTTGATTCATTTCATCAATCCTCTCGATCAAAATACCACTAATTGCTAGTTGCGAAATGCAAATAAGATCAACAAAAATATGTTCCCGTGTCATATATATGTTGAAGATTTTGATCAAACAATAAATATATATAATTTGTTTGAATAAATGTATTTGGAGCTAGCCGAAGAAGCCTAAAGTTGTTATGGAAACAACTATAAAATCACCAATGTATATGATTTTGTTTCTAAAAATCAAAATGACTATGGAATCAATAAAAATAACATGATTTTGTTGTTACAAAAATTGAATTTGTTTTTAAAAATGATATGTTTTGTTCCTCTCTACCAACCCACACAAAGTCAATATTTTATTCTTTTCTCAGACCTAACAAAAAAAAAACACAAAATGATTCCTATTGTTGCTCTTTCTTAATTCAGTCAAACTAATGTCAACCTATTGCTCATTTATCAGTCCAAACAAGCAATGATTCAAAATAGTTGCAAATAGTGCAACACTTAATTGCTTGGATGCTCATGTCCTTGCAAATTATCAACTTACTAATGAACTTGGTGCCTCACAGATCTTAAATATAATGGCTCTAGTTCTACAACTTGTTATTAAGTTTAGGACCCCATGTCTCTATTGGACCCTCTCTCACCATTATTTACTATTTCCACCTGTAAATAAATATTTAATTATCGCTAAAAAACATTTAATTGAAAATAAAATTAATGCATCTCACTACTAATATATTAATAGGACCTGCAAATTATGTGATTATTATTGTAATTGTGTAGATGACCCCTCCCACATGCTGAACCATAACTGCTTCCTCTGTTTTATGGTGTTGATCATTGACAACCTCTAGCATTATATCCATACATTTTACATCTAGAACATTTAACTACATTGGAATAAAGGTTTCTTTGTTGATGGCTCTTCATTCAGTGCCCTTCTAGTAGATATTAGTCTTCTTGGTTGTATCTTTAAAGGTGGTGTTTCAATGGGATCCTAGGAATTTTTTGACCAATATTTTTGATCTAGTATAAGGTGAATTGTTGGTGCATAAGCTGCCAAATATTTCTATATTTTCTAGTATTCCTTAAAATAGTCTTCAATTCATTCTCGCAAATAGATCGCCACAAACAATGCATGTTTGCAAAGAATACCATTAATGTCCTAAACTCGATAGTTACATGAAAAATGTTGTAAGTAACACTCTCCCAAATGTCGTTATATTGCAATTCATACTTCAATTCCCTAGACTTCAAGACTTGGCAATTCTTTCAAATCAGTAATTACACTAAGGTGAGTAAAACAAAAAACTAAATAATCTGTAAATAATAATTGATGAATAAATACCTAGCAATTTGTTTTTGCTTCTCAACCAACTGAGCAACTTTTGGCAAAAGAGAATTTTTGTCATTTGATACTCTATCATGTCCTACTTATATAATATGTACTATAGGAAAAAAATAATAGCTTTGGGCCTAACATCCATAACTCATTTATTAAACGACTCTGACATGTTATTTGTCAAATAATCATTTTTTATGTTAAGGTTTGATTCCATGTTTTTGAAAGAATGTCCTTTTCCCATTCCCAAGGCGATTGGCTTAGGGCCTTCATTTTCAATAATGCATTATTGAAATCTTGCACTATGTATGCCCTTGCAGCCACCCAAAACACATTTTTTAGTGCAACACACTTGTGTAATGTTTTAAAATTAGAGTATATGTAATACACACATAACCTATGCTCTACAATGTGTATTACATCACGTATAGTTTCAACAAGGCCTTATTCAATCAAACAAAAAAAAAATATTAATAAACATGTAATTATATCTTCAACATAAAACAAAATTGATCAAATCAACCCACTTACCTTTTGTCGGTTTGACATAAAGCACCACCAATGGTCACCATCAATGATATCACTGATATATTCTAGTTACTTCAAAAACTAAGTCCAATTGGCCATTCAACCTCAATAATAACAATTGCAATAACAAAAATGCCATTATTGCCATTCAAATAAACAACAACAAGAAAAATTCTCCCATATGGCCCCTTTAAGTGACAACTATCCAAACCCACCAATCTCTTACATTCAACTAATGTTCTTCTTTTCATTGCATCATAACAGACAAATACTCTTTAAAATATGGGAGGTGAGTTAGGAGTATGCCTATTCACACTTATTCTAGTGATGCTTCTCGGGTTCTCTTTCAAAATTGCTACATAATAATTTGGTAATTTAAACATCCATGCTCTATGACACCCTTCAACTTATTTCATTGCTTTTGATATTGCTTTGTATACATTACTCTTTTGAATTTATACATCAAACCTTTATCTCAATTCTATAACTATAAATATATCTTCCAAGTGGGATTTTGATGCAACTTTTTTATAGTCCTTTCAACAATCCAAGTGTTAGTTGCTTGTTTGTTATGATATATACATGAACTATTGTACTCAGCATTAAGTGTCTTAATACAATAAGTGAAACCCTCTTACAATGGTGAAATATGTATTTGCTATAGACCCTCTTTCCATGCACATTGAGTTGTAACATCAGATTTTTCATTTTTTATGTATTTGATTTGAAGTCATCTTATAACAATGTGATATTTGAGAGCAGCCATAAATTCTTTATCACTTGGAAAGCACATAACCACTTGCAAATTAGGCACTTCAATAATGAATGGTGTTTTAGGCACATGTCTTGCATCATCATCATCTAAATCTACTAGGTTTTCATATCCTGATGTGGGTTTATAATCTGATAGACCATTATCATATTTTATTTGAATCCTAACATCATCTTCATTCATATCAACATAAAAAATAACACCACTCCTATCATTGACTTTATTTTCAATAAACTCATAATCAAACATTTCATCTTCAGGCTCTTCATTAGGCACATTTCAGTCAATGCCTTGAATTACTTCAAGTTCCTCATTATCAATACGATGCCCAATATGAAATTCGATTTACTCATACAACAAAAAAAGTAGAAGTAAATAACTAAACACACAAAAAATGCAGATACATATAACACAATTTTTTATTAAGGGATTATCATCATCTCTAACAATTATTATATTTTGAAAATATAAATATTTAAAAATATAAGTATTTTTTGTACATGAAATAAAGAACACAATTACAAAGGGTTGTGTGAATAGTGTGAACACTGACTTTTGAGCACTAAAATCGACTTATCTCTAAATCATGCATTATTGAAAATATTTGCCTATATTAATTTTATTAGAGTTTAATTTTTCGACTTTGGTATTAGCATAACTGAAGAGCTATACATTCAACCAAGTGGCAAACTGGTTCGAGTATTATAAGTTAAAGTGTTTGTACAAACATAGAAATAACATTTAAACTCAATTTGAAATGAATACAAATACAAACATGTAAGGTGAAAAACCTTATATTTTGTATTATTCTATATGCATTTGCACTGTACGTACTTGTATTTGTACTCCTTCCAAAATAAGCCTTATTAGAAAAAAAAGGGAAGTGATTAAGCACAAACAAATAAAGCCGAACTCAAAAAAAAAAAAAAGAAGCTTTAAAAAACCCATTATATCAATCCTAAATTCAATAAAGAAATTGAACTCCTACAAGAAAATAAGGAAACATAGCAAAGATGATGGAGCATAAATGAATAAAATCGAACAATCCTAAAATTACTGAAACATAGCAAATAAATTATTTGAGCAATCCTAAAATCATTTAATAAATCGAACTCCCACAAGAAAAAAAAATAGAAAAGAAATATGAATCCAACTTAGTGAATAAATCGAAAATGAATAAAACATATACATTATAAGAAATGAATAAAAGAAATACGAAAATAAACTCACATAAATACTAACCTTTCTATCGATCAGTTCTTGGATTATCATATAATGAATATAAAATAATATTCAAAATGGAAATATGAGATCACTCGGTAGTAAACGATAGTCTCTGGTGGAGAACAGTCATTGGAAAATGGATGGTATATTCCGGGAAGTGAATATTATGAGTAATATCATTGTTGTAATTATTAGGGTTTTGCATTTGAGTGTTTTGTCAAAGAGATTGGGAATTATAAGGAGTTGCTCATTTAAGGGAAAATACAGTTTTTTTCAAATAGCTCAAATGTTGTTTAAGGGTAAAAATATAATTATACACATTTTTCATCTTGGTCTTTGATGAAAGGGAGGTATTTGTCATTTTTTTTTTCAAAAATAGAGGGGAACCATAACGAGATTTTTTAATATTTTGGGGTCTTGAGGTCATTGAGTATAAATAAATCAATTTTATGATGAGTTATTAAAAAAATATTCTCAACGAATTTCTAAGCTAGGCTTCATACTTTATATGAAGGTTGGGTTTGGGTTCAAGATCTAGGTTGAATGGTAAAGTTGTGCCTCGTACTAAGACCATAATGTATTATGTTAATATAGAGACCATGTCTGACCCAACCTTTGAACAAGTATCGATCATAATCTCTCCCAATTAGGAATATCAACTAAAGCAAGTTAAGGTTGGGAGATGAGGATTATACCCCCATCCTAGTCTTTAGTTTTTAAGTAACTTCATAGTATTTAGTAGAGTTGTACCTTGGGTCAGGTTAGCCCAAACCAAATCCCCAAAAACTAAGTTGGGCTGAATTTCAGTTAAGGTAAAAAAAAGTATGAACCCTATTCAACTTTCTAGTTTAGTTAGGATTAAGGCATTTATCAACCCAAACCCAATTTAACATGATAACTATGCTTTGTTTGCACATAACAATGCTAATATTGAATTATCATGAACCATTGGAGGCTAGTAAGTAGGTACATCTACCAAAAGATAAGTGGATGAATTAAGCCAACATGAGATCAGCTCAATCCTAACCTAACTCAAAGTTTTAGGGTTGAGGGTTAACAACTTGGGTTAGATTAGGGTTGGCCTCAACTTCCTTGGCTCAACTTGACTTGCACGGTCATGGGTCATAGGTCAAGCTTTTTTTGGTATTTAACACAACACATTAACAACTTGTAGGCAAGGCATTACACCTATGATAATCGATATAAAAACTATGGCCTAGGTCCAACACAAGTTCCAAACTTGAAAAAATAAATTTGTACATTGTTTTGAGCTTACATCTTGTATATATAAAATATTAAATATAGCATAACATAAAATATCACATCACACACACACACACACACACACACACATATATATATATATATATATATATATATATATATATATATATATATATATATATATATATATATATATATATATATATGTGTGTGTGTGTGTGTGTGTGTGTGTGTGTGTGTGTGTATGTATGTATGTATATATTATGCAAGGATAAAAAAATAACAATGTATTGGGGCAACATATCGGTGAATAGGTATCATATAGGGGACTTTTCGATACGCCCCTACAAGGAGGAGCTTCAAGGTTTGGTCTAGTCCAAGGGGTAAAACTGATCTTTAATCGATTAATCTGAATCAATTTTAAAGAAAAAAAAACAACCAAAGATATTTTGAACCTTAATATTATGTATAAAATACATGTATTTAAAATATCTAGGGTGAACTAGACTTAAAGTATTAGGCCCATATCCCGACTTAAAATTTGTTGGCTTGATTTATGAGCCCACCCAAACAGAAAACCTATGACCGAGCTATAAATATCTGGGTTGGGTTTGTCTTAGGTTTAAATAAGTGAATTTGTCTAAAACTCACCAAGAGTTTTCAACATTTTTTTTAAACTCACCACAACTTTTCAAAATGTTTAAAACTCACAATGTCAGTAAGTTTTTATTTTCCAAAACTCACATTCCATTAGTGCACCACTAGTGCTTCTTAAAAGAGGTGTCCATGTCAGCATAAATAATAATTTTCATGACCAAATTACCCTTGAATGGTGAGCTAGAGGAAAAATGGTCATTTTCGGTTTTCAATTTTCTCGTTTTTTTTTTGCTTTTTTAATGTTTTGTTATAATTTCCAATTTTGTTATAACTTATGTTTTTTTATAATTTCTATTTTTTGCAATTTTCTATTTTCTACAATTTATAATTTTCCTGTATTTTTTGTTATTTATTTACAATTTTTGTGTTTTTCTATATTTTTTGGTGTTTTTTCTACAATTTTATTTTATGATTTTGTTTTTAAATTTCTATAGTTTCTATAATTTGAAAATAATTTTTATATTTTTTGTAATTTCTATGTTTTTATGTATTTTATATTTGAAAATATTTTTTTGAACCTTTTCATTCTTTTCATGTCTAAATATTAAAATGGTAATACATTAACACCCGTTAATTTATTTTGTATATATTTTATATTTTTCTATGAAGGTTAAAATGGTAATATATTAATGTCCGTTAGTCTGTTTAACGTCAAGTTAGTGACATGGTAAGTTTTAGACATTTTGAAAAGTTGAGGTGAGTTTAACAAAAATGCTAAAAACTCATGGTGAGTTTTAGACAACTTCCCTTTAAATAATCATCCTTACAATTAGTGCCACCCTTGCCATATGGAGAAAAATGAACATCCATCGTCGATTGAGATGGGTCAGATCTCAAAATTCATTTTTCTTTTAAGTCAAATGTTTGTTTTGGACTTGAAGGATATGAGAGCCCTTATGATTAGAGAACAAATTAATTTAAAAGAAAAAAAATGTTAATTTAAATTGTGTTAGAACTTAAATATCTAACATTTATTTGGATTGAAAAAAGCGTAGGTTGCATAGATCGTGTTGGCGGTGGGGAGGTAATCCCAACACTCTAATAAACAATAATATTAAATTTATATTAAAGTTACAATTAAATATGATAACATGTATTATTAAAGAATATACTTAATTAACTTATAACTTAAAAATTAAAATTACATTTGTTTAATACAATAGATTAAATTAAAATAAGTAAATGGAAAAATAATACATTAAAGTTAAGTAAACCTAAGCTTTATATTTGCACCAACTTGGTTTTAAATATATTTGGAGATTGTTAATTATTAATAATTATTATAAATTAAATCATTTAATTATTGTTTGTGTAAATATTTATAGGAAATTCAACTGGACTTTTATTATCATATGGTTGGTATGCATAATCTATATGTAATTAATTTTAGTTTCTTGTCAATAAATTCATAAATCATCATTTAAAGGCTTTTGTTAAATAAGGTAATATTCTCCTAAACATGACAAGGCTATGGAACATTAGAGAGTTCATTCTATTTTAGTTTTATTTAATAAAACCTGTGCATTGCATGGGGCCCAACTAATAAATTGCATATAGTAATGTGCAAGTTGGGTTGGAATCTAGGCAAGGCTGAAGTATTAGGCACAAGTCCAGCTTGAGCCTAAATACAAAATATAGGCTCAAGTCTAGAATTTCTAGGTTGGGATATGAAAATTGTCACCAGTAATCATTGCCATTATAGGCTTTCAACATATAGATAGGTATGGCATTTCATCACAAAACACAAATGATGATCATGCATTAAACAAGTATTTGGAGTAATATTGTGTTTGGAATTAGCCTTGCTAGATAAAGGATTTTAAATGAAGTGTTTATATTTTATGTAACATCATCCTATTATACATTTACACCAACTATAATCAAATGGTCAAATTTAAAAATAAATGTTTTATAATGGTTGACTCATTATTATGACTAGCATTTAGTGTAGATATAATCATATAATAATTTTAGAAGCAACCAACAAGAAGGAAAATATCCTTTATTTTGGATGTATGATTTATGGGTATTGATGGTGTATATCCACAATAATGTATCTCTATAGTGTCACATAAGTAGGGATGCAAGTCGGTTAGGTTAGGTGGGGTTGTTGTCAATCCTAATTCAAACTGAATTGTTGAACCCCCAACCCTAAAACTTTGGGTTGGGTATGGATTAGTCTCATATTGGCCCAACTTCTTTACTTTATTTTGCCAAATGTACTTATTTCTTATATTCCAAGAGTTTAAGCTAATTCAATATTAACACCATTATGCATAAAAATATGTATTTACATTTAAAATTTTTGACACACAGTATACATGTATACGTACATAAATGATGAATACATAAATACATAAACACTTAAGGCGAAAAATGCATATAATATATATATATATATATATATATATATATATACCATGTTCATGCTGGATGGCAAACTCGGATAGAGAGATGTTGAGGTTGACAAACCGATATGCAAGACAGACGCAATCAGAGTAGTCAGGGGTTTGGACCTAGGCTAGGCACGTGTCGCTAGTGGTTTTGGAATCGATAGGTGTGCTAACCAAACAATAACAACTCACCACATAGGTCAGTACCCCAGAGGTTGGTTTCCTAGGTTGGGGAAGTAAAGCAGATTAGCCACGTGTCCTGTCATAATTGGTTGGTCAAATAACCCCTCATCATATACATTACGAATGCATAGTTGTATATACATAAATAAATGCATGAATAATAAATATACATTTATACATGCAAATGTGAGATTAAGTTGGGTTCGAGCTAGCCCAACCCCAAATTAAGTTTAAGTTCATGCTTTTGAACTTCAACCCAACCCCAAAAGCCTACACACAAGACATCAACTAAGAGCAAATTAAGTCATTGTTTCTTCAAATATATGTTTGGCATCGATGCTACAAATACAACACCGTTTTCTCGGTGTTGCTGATGTGTGGGTTGGAAGCATTGTTTTTGAGAAAATGGTATTTTTTTTTGTTTGGAAACGTTGTTGCCAGGTAGGATGTTTCCTAGAGCAATAACAACACCTTATGTTTGGTACCAGTGCTTCATATTTGTTTTCGGCATTGGTACCCATTATAGGAAGTCCATGTTGCTACCACATCGTGTCCTCATTGACAGCAATGAGCTCCAATATGAAAAATGTCGAATTCGGCGTTGTTCCAAATCACACTTTATCGATTTCCAAGGCATGGCTTGGAGCACCGTTTTTTATGGAAAAATGGTTCCAAATATTTTGATGTTTTTTGGAGCACCGATTTTTCCAATGTGGCGCTAATGTGTCACCATTTTCTAAAGCAATGACATCGATGCCAAAGAGACGTCAAACAAACAACTGATGGACAAAACATCAAACACCCTTGATTTACGTTTCTAGTATAAACACTCTATGATTGATTTAATTACAAATAAACAAAAAAGTTGACATTTCAAGTCAAAATGCCCAAGGTTGACATGGCAGCATTTCAAATATAAACAACCATGGTGAGTCTATAAAAACAAAAAAAAATGTACCATCATCATAATCACGGAAAAATGTATGATATCGAAAATATATGGTATTGATACTATCAAAAAAGCTTTCACCAGATACTAGTAGAGGACTTAGAGGTGTAAATTGGGTCGTGCCGCTTGTGGGTCGTGTCAAGCACGGCACGATTGTATGGGCCGTGTTAGGCCTAGGGTTTTAGGTCTATGGGTCTTCATGACACAACATGACTGAGTGGGCCATGCCGTATGTGGCCTGGCCCATATATATTTATATATTATGTATAATAATATAATAATATAATATATAATTTTATTTTCAAATTTATTATATTATTGTATATATAAACAATTGCATACATCAAAATTCATATAAAATAAAGTTTAAAGATTTTTTTTTAATTATATTAATTTATTATATTTTTTTAAATTAAAAAGAAAATCATGGCTTGGCTCAATTTGTGGCCCGACTTAGTCCAAGGCTCAGCCTGAGGACTAGCCCAGCCCGTTAGCTCTGGCCGTGAACCGATCTGGTGCTGGGCCGATTCCCAAAAATATCACAGAAAAGGAAAATACGGCTCGATTTGACCCACTGGCCGATGCCTGATACAGGACAGCCCGCACTTTGCATGGGCCGCATGTGGACCATGCTATGCCCTTGCACGGCCCCATTTTCACCTCTATACACGAGACACTAATCACATTCGAACATACAAGGCGGAAAAGAGCCCGCCGGGTCTAAACTTTTTTACTCTTAAAAAAGTTTAACTCTGGAGCCTTTCCCGAGACCGAACGAGGCCCGCGAAACGGGATTGTTTGTCCAATCCAAATCCTAAATTCGGAATTTCAAAATTTGAAAAACCACCGAAACCTAATAAGTTCCGAAGCACCAAAAAAACCCGAAACGGCCGTCAAAACCGCGCAAATAAAATTTTTGAAATGACAGAAATGGCGGTATCTGTTCGCAGTTCGCTCTTTCTTTCTCAGTAGCTTCAGTACAAAGGCCATCAGTTAGCACACATATTTTCATCCTTCCATCCTTCTCTTAGGTTCTCCGCCCTTCCCATTTGACCAAATCCTCATTCTAACGTCGAAACAACAACGCCCAACGACCATGGCCGATCAGGAGAACTGCATGCGCGTCACTCGTGCAGCGAAGAAGAGGGCTGCCGCCGCTTTGGCGGCAACACAGTCTCTGCAACTTCCCGCGAATAAAAAGCGAGTTGTGTTGGGGGAACTCACGAATTTATCAAGCCTTGTATCGAATCAGCTTTCGGGACTTGAACCCAGGAAGCCCAAATGTAGAGTGAAGAAGAAGGAACAGAAACCGGTTGTGCCGGACATTGACGCGGATTCTGATGACCCCCAAATGTGTGCGCATTATGCACCCGATATCTATCAGTATCTCCACTCTATGGAGGTACGGAGTTGTGGCTGTTCTTTTAATATTGTTCTGGCAATTTCCATTCTGCATTTGCATTTTATGTGGGGGGTAGGTTTCTGGTTTCTAAGTAATTGGACGAGGGTTTTTGACTTTTGGGTTTACTGTTTTCGTAATCTTTATTAATGGTGTACGGGTGGATGTAGAGCTTCGACTTTTGGTAAATTGGATTTGTATATGGTCTATGCCAATTCACACGAAATGATTCTCTTCTAGGTGGAGGAGAAAAGGAGACCACTGCCTGATTACATTGAGAAAATTCAGAAGGATGTTACGGCCAATATGCGAGGGATTTTGGTGGATTGGTTGGTTGAGGTTGCAGAGGAATACAAGCTAGTCCCCGACACCTTTTATCTCACCGTTTCCTACATCGACAGATTTCTATCCTCGCATGCTCTTAATAGGCAGAAATTACAGCTTCTGGGCGTTTCTTGTATGCTCATTGCCTCGTAAGCACGCGAGATTCCATAGCTTTATTGTTATTTCTCATCTGATTGTTGGTTACTAGTGTTTTTCTCTCAATCTGATAATTCTCTCTATCTTTTATTCTCACTTTGTTTCTCAACTGAGTATTCTCCTTTTGGTTTGTAATGTAGAAAGTACGAAGAAATCAGTCCTCCGCATGTAGAAGATTTTTGTTATATAACTGACAATACTTATACCAAGGAGGAGGTGATTTTCCTTTCTCAATTTCTCCTTATGATCCATTTGCTTCTACCTTCTCTATTTTTTTCTCCCTTTGCGTATTCCTTTTAAAGTTTTTGCATGATTCTGTGACTAAATTGCAGGTGGTGAAGATGGAAACCGATATACTCAATTTTTTAAAGTTTGAGATGGGCAATCCAACGATAAAGACTTTCCTCAGGTGGCAAAACTATTTGCTTCTGTCTTCTTTTTTTTTTTGCTCTTGTATTAGCCATGTATATGCGAATACGTTGTTGGCATGTATTTTTCTAATGTTTTTGGATTATCTTAGGCTTGGATTGCCGATGGCTTATGCATGATGAGCTTCCTTTTGTCATTTTATCTTATTCAATTCACAAAACACCTGTCATATTTGTATCCAACAATTACTGAACTGCAGGCAGCAGTCTCTGTTCTATTGTTGGGATTTTTGTGTTGTTTTCCTATGATTATTTGCTACTTGAAGGTGTTATTATTATCTGAACTTTCAATGTGCTGACTGCTGATTATGGTTGATCTTCTGTTCTGATTTGCAGAAGATTTACAAGGGCTGCACAAGAGGATCGTAAAGTAAGATACTAATCGCCTGTCTTGTTTTATCCTTGTTATTTTATCAGAACCTTTTATATTGGTGCTGATTACTGAAGCTTAGAAGTTATTATTTGCAACTGATTATCGGTTCTATCATTTCTATACAGTCTCCCAATTTGCAATTGGAGTTCCTGGGGTGTTATCTAGCAGAGTTAAGCTTGTTGGATTATGGTTGTGTACGGTTCTTGCCATCACTTGTTGCTGCTTCAGTTGTATTTCTTGCAAGATTCACAATCCGACCAAAGATGAATCCTTGGGTGAGGACCTGGTCCCATGCTTCTGCTTTCTCTTAATTATCTGTTATTGTCTACTGAGGGGTAACTAATGAATTTGTATACATTTTGCAGAGTTTAACCCTGCAGCATTACTCAGGATATAGACCGTCTGATCTAAAGGATTGTGTCCTTGCTATACATGATTTGCAATTGAATAGAAAAGGGAGTTCTTTGGTTGCTGTAAGAGATAAATACAAGCAGCACAAGGTATCCTTTTTCTTTCCCCTTTAGTAACTGTCTGGTGGTGCCCTATATTTTACAGAAGAGGTCTGATTAAATCTTGACATATTTTTAACAGTTCAAATGTGTGGCAACATTGGCTTCTCCCCCAGAGATACCTAATCATTACTTCGAAGACATAAAAGGATAAATGACGATATGATTCTCAGATTTTGGTCAGATTGTGGCGACTGTATGACTTCAAATCAGAAATATAACTTGGTAATGGGGATGAAAGTTACTGGAAGACATTTATTTGAAAGGAGATTTTTTGAGCTTCTACTGCCTATGTGCCTGAATTCAGTTCTCTGAAATGGGTGTATGACCTAGAAATAGTGAGTTCAAAGTCTGTAAACTTGAGAGAAGCAGAGCTGGGAGCATATCTAGCTAGAAGGATATCTTCCACAAGTAACTTCGGATGGTTATTGAAATGGGCATCAACTACCTGAGTAAAATTCTTATCATGGTGTGAGCTAAGTTGGTGGGTCATGTTGATATAAAAAATACTTGTATCTTCTGGTCATATGTTAGTTCTTGATAGGATTGTTATAGGAACATGGACTTTACTCCTGAATCATGATTCTTTTGTTTTTTTCCCTTTTTTCAACTAACCTGTAAACAGACAAACAAATATTTCATACTAAAGAGGTTTTATACTTAGGCCTTGTGCTTCCAGTTTGTCTTTTGAATGTTCTTTTTTAGCCTTTGATTTTCTTTCTTGGTTCACGACGTGTTTGTAAATTGTATTTGCTATAAATCGATTATATATAGTCCCACCGTGTTGATATAAAAATTGCTGAAGTTGGAAGATGTTCACTAATAATCCTCTGCTTGAGTGTACTTTAAGGTGATTCCCATTTGCGAATAGGGCACGAAATAAGGTGGAATTGAATGGTGGATTTACTTGGGATATTGCCTTGATCTATAGTTTGTACTTGGTGGCTTTGAATTCTAAGTTTCTAACAATACTTTTTCCCCCAAATTTGTAATTTAAAATGGACTGGACAATCATGGGCACATTAGGTTCACATTTGGAATTGGAATTGAAATCCATCAGAATTGGAATCGGAATGGCTTATTCCTTTTGCCCATTTGGTTCAAATGATCATTCTCTTAAGTGGGGGAATAATATTCCAACAAGGAGGGGAATGAGATTCCAATTCCACCTAACCAAAGGGTTAATTGGAATATTCCATTCCAATTGTCCCTATTCCTGCAAAACAAATGGACCCCAAGTTTTGACAAAAATCTAGATTTGATATGGGTCTTGCTATATCAGTAATTCAGTGATGTTGGGCTTGTACCAGATCAGATAGTTGATTTGAGCAGTGTGCTGGTGAGTTTTCTTTCTAGGTCTTGGCTTTTTTAGGTATGTTGTGGTAAGGAGCTGATCTCTTTGTATAAGTAGATTATATATAGTCCCACCGTGTCATATCAGGAATAAGGAATTCAGGATGGGAATGGGATTGGGATACACATCAAATCCAGACAGTTCACTTGTATTGTACCTTTGAACACTAAGGCCGTGTCTGGTTTGAAGGAAAAGGTAGGGAAAGGAAGGAAAAAACAGGGAAACCTATACGAACCTTGTAAAGGTTTCCCTGTCCTTCCCTTCTTTTCCCTACCATTTCCTTGGAACCGAACACGGCCCAACGAAAAAGAAGAAAAATTAAAGCAATGGCAGATCTATCTAGAAATTGCTCATATTGAGATTTGAAAATGTTTTGTGTATATGAAGAAATTTATTTATTTATTTTTTATAATTACCCCATTCAATTAAAATAGTAGAGGGTCAAATGAAATTTAACTTGTTAAATGAAGTCTTTTTTTCATGGTTTTAAAAGGCCTAAGAGTAAAGCCACAGATGTACCCCCACCCCCACTGATCAAAGGTCCTGGATCTGCCACCGAATTAAAGGGATCTGAAGATGAAATGTACAAAAACCACATGTCTGAAGTACACAACCACGCTGTGCATCTGTAACCCTTTGCACCAACATTTGATGGTGGCAGGGTGCAACTTAGGCTGATTAAATCGGATTGCGGGTCAATCCAGGCCCAACATTAAGATTCAAATCTCAGGTTTAGGCGTGGCCCAACCTAATCTCAAGCCCGACCCAAGTTTCATTCTAACACTTCGGGCCAGGTCTAACTGCTAGTCTGGTCCGAAAGGATTTAAGACATTTTTTTAGGTCAATAAAATAACCATTATTTGATGAACATTGCTTTAGAACTTGTTTGAAGGCTTGTTACAAATTTAACCAAACAGTCAACCTAGTTTTAATTAACATCATGTATTTCCTCTAAATCCTGCATTTCTTCTCCTTCCTGCTGCGAGACATCGGGAGAAATGACTAAGCTACAATGTGAAATTGGGGGAGAAGGGGCTAAATAGAGAATTCCTGTCTAACATTCTTCTATCCATTAGGGATGTTTCTTTCATGGTTTTAAAAACCAGACTTAAAATGGAACTATTTTGACCACCGTCTCCTGGGTCAAATGATTTGACCATCCGGTTTGATATTGGGTCAGACAGTTTTGGGGTCTAAAATCAGACCTGTATCTATGACCGGTTTCCAGGTCAATCAGTCAGACTGTCCGGTTTGCTCTGGTTTTCAAAACCATGATTTCTTTATTTATAAAAATTTCAACATGTTAAGTTACCGGCAATTTCTGTGATGCTGGAAGGCGGGGAGGGTATGATATTAGAACTTTGACAGTTTGACCAATCAGAACCCCTTGTGAATTTTAATGAATTCCAGTTGATTATCACTTCTAAGGAACTGGTTGATTGGTTATTAGTTTTTAGGTATCATGCGCTTTTGGTATCAAAATTGGGCTCCAAATAGTCTACACTCTACAGCAGTGTTAGTTGGACTGGATTTTGTCCAATCCGATCTGGTCCCAAATGATTCCATTACAAATGTACCAGGTTCAACCCAATCTGGTGAATACTTTGGACCATTTTGGATCAGTCCAATTTAATTTTCGGACCGTCCAATCTGTTCAAATTCATTTTAATTTAGATTTGTTCCAATCCAAACCTGGTCCACTAATATCCGTATTCTTATCTTCTATCAATGGATCAGATATTGGTTCAATATTGGTTCAATTTGATTCAATCCAATATAAATCCATTGGGGATGAACCAGGTCCAATCCTTTCCAATAAATACTTTACCATTAAGTCTGAAGTGGTCCAATTCAATATGTGTTATTGGTCCTTTCAATTCAATCGGTTCAAATTGATTTTGATTTGGATAATGATGAGGGGCGATTTGGCCCTCTTGTGACATGACGATACATGGCATTTCATAACAATCAAACGATATCTCAACACCACGTAAGCATACTTCGGGAGCGCTTTGGACACCTTGCACCCGCTTTGACGACATCGGCCCACCTAGATAGGCTGAGTTGTGAATGGCCCGACAAGACATCAAGTAGGTGTAAGCAACAACCTGATTCTGCCGACCTGACCTGAATTCGTTTAGCTACCTGCTTGATGTGTCAGGCGACCTCCTCCTTAAACCGGTTGTCGTCTTTGACTCCCCTGGGACCACGATGCCACAACAATGGAGCATATCCTTGCCATGCTCGCTTTGAATGCAATTGGATAAGAGTTACCAGCTTACGCGAAGTTCGCCTCCGGGCATGAAACCACCTTTGAATCAGATGAGCCGGGGATCTCGCACATGCTTAAGGATCCTCACGGTGGCTTGCCTATATAAAGGCACCCCTTTCACAGAAGATGTACGCGTGATTTAGCTCTCACACACTCTAGCTCTCAAGCTTTCTTGCTATCAAACTCTAGTTCATTGACTTAAGCACCGGAGTGTCCACCCCGGGTAAAGCAGTCTGGACACTTTGATCACTTCTCTCTTGTAGCTCAACCAAGCGACCTATCAGTCTGGCGTCTGAAATGTCTAATAGAAGGAAGCACTAGATCACATACCATCAATTGGTGCTGTCTATGGGAATACGTTACACAAAAGTCGAGTTCTCACATGTCTACTAAAATCTTAAACTCAATGGCATCTTCAAGCAACGATCACATTAATAATGCCAACAACAACATGTGTTGACGTGTAGTCACAAGGGGGTAGGACCAGACCACGATGCACAATGAGGTCCCCTTTGTTACAATCGGGTAGTTCACCGTCCCCTTGACCCTACCAGGCATCCTTGTCACACAAAATCCAAACCTTCCCCTACTCGCTGTCAACGTGCATCTTCTAATGGTCAAGCTCTCCCTAGTTCCTGTTGGGATTGATGGGCCGCCAGTTTCACGAGATGGTGTAGTTCGTCCACATGATGGACCTGCAAATGAGAACATGGGAGAGTCGTTTTGCAGTGATGGCTAGGGTGCAACAACAACAACAACAGCAGCAGCAACAACAACAACAACAACAACAACAACAACAACAACAACAACAACAGGTCTCCAGTCAAAACGTGAACTAGATCCAGCAGCCCGACAACCTAAACTAGAACCAGGTATCAGATCCACCTCACCGTCATGACAATCCGAGCTAGGTTCCCTTCATGGAATTATCTCGAGCTATAACTTCTAAGGCTACCAGCTCCAATGAGGGATCCAGGAGAAGGCGTCACAGGCGTACATGCCGCAACGTAGGGAAGAGCCGCCTAGCCCCGAATGATAACAAGGAGGCAAAGAAGGAAGAGGAGAAGGAGGCGAGCCAGATCGCCACTCATTAGCACAACCAGTGAGTTGAGATTCTCACTATCTCATGACCTAAGGATTTCAAGGCCCCTAGGCTGGAGTCCTAGGATGGAACAACTAACCTGATTGACCACCTCAATAGCTTCCGGGCCTTGATGCAGCTTCACGGGGCCAATGATGTGAGCCTATGCATGGCCTTCGCGACCACCTTCTGGAGCATAGCTCGGATGTAGTACTCGGGACTGGTCGCGGGCTCAATTAAGAGTTGGAGCTAGTTCATCGATTTCTTCACCACCCATTTTGCGATGAGCAAGTGGTGTCTAAAGTCAGCGACCTACCTCCTGAATGTGGTCTAGCGACTCAATGAGAAGCTTCTAGGATTACATCAAGAGGTTAAACTTGGAGTGGTTAACGACGTCTGGCATCCTAACTTGTGCGGGGAGGTCGAATTGAACCCTCCGGCCACCATGGAGGAGTTCCTCAACCAAGCAGGCAAGTACACAAAGGCTGAGGAAACGCTCGGATCCTTGTAAGAGCTGAGTGGAAAATGGAAGAGGTTGGAAGATTAATAGGGGAGCAGTAAATAGAGGAAGAAGAGCAGGTTGTTGAGGCGCAACAAGTCCCCCTGAAACTCAAGAAGGTTGCCTTTCAAAAGAAGTAGGTCCTGGTACTGAAGCGGTAGATCTTTAGGTTGACACTCTCACACCCTCTTGTTCAGAATCGGAACTACACCGCATTGAATGCAAAGAGAGGGGAGATCTTCATGCAAATTAAGTTGGCCGAGTATATTAGATGGCCACCTCGAATGAGGGGAGACTCCACCAACCAGAATCCCAACAAGTACTATCACTTCCACTGGGATATCAAACACGATATTGAGAACTGTCGTAACCTCAAGGATGAGATTGAGTAGCTGATCTGATAAGGTTACCGAAAGAATTTCATCAAGTAAGAAGACCGAGACCGACCTGCCACTCCGTTGTGTAATCGACATTAGTTGGGAAGAATTCAGTTCAGAAGCTTGTACATGAGGACGAGATCCTGCTGAAGCACCCTCTAGTGGAGGAAGTGATCGACTTCACTGAAGATGACGTTTGCGGGATCCAATATCCACATGATGAATTCACCACCCATTTTTTAAAGGAAATGGGCCCTCATTTTTAAATTTGAAAAGTCGATTCAAGTCTTTGATAGTGATTGTTCTCTATGGAAAAAGCATACAAATGATAGATTTTGGATTCCAAGAATTGAGAGAGGGAAGGTGTTAGGCATCCTCTCTCCAAGATACTGTAATAGCCCAATACAGGAGCTGTTCGAGCTCAAATTCTAGCGAAACACGATTATAGGATTGTTCAAAGCTCTTGAAATCTAGCAAATTTGTACCCTTCACCCAAAATTGATTCGAGGTGATGTTATTGGGTCTTAGGTATTGGTTTCCTTAAGACCCTTGCCTCTTTACCTCTTTTTCTCAATCTGGAGGAAGCTAAAAATGCAAATTTCCCATGGTTTTAGGACTTGAAGCAATATGAAAATAAACTAAAATCAAAAAGGCAGTGGAATAAGCGACTTACCTCTTGTGTGTGACCTTGAAACAAACTTTCCAACAGCTAAACAGACTTCAAATGAAGCTTGAGCCAATTATGGAACTGGGCTGTTGGTGTTAAGTCTCTTGTGTGTGACCTTGAAATAAGCTTTTTAGCATCTAGAAAGACTTCAAACGAAGCTTGAGCGAATTACGGAGCTCAGTTGAGAGTTTTTGGTGTTAAGTCTGGAAAACAGGGGAAACAAAATTGAGGCTAGAGCTTGGCTTAAAGGATTTTGGGATTTCAAGTAGAATGGGTGTATTATAGAAGTTAGGAAACTACCCCCCTTTCTTAAGATCGAGCTGAGCCTCTATTTATAGAGAAAAAAGGATGAAAAAGGGTCTGAAGCTCATCTAGCTATAGTGCCTAGGACTCAACAACATTTTTTCAGACTAGTCGGCAAATATTTTTCAAAGAAACAGATGCCTAGTCAAGATTTCCTATTTGGTGAAACATTTTCTTCGATTTGGGGGTGATTCTCATGGGCTTTGTGCGTCTAATAGGAGCTTGGGGCGTGCCTGTCAAGGCAGTCTCGTATTTGGGGCTGTCAGTGGTAGAAAATGTAAATGTGATGAATTTTAAAATACTATTTTGTCTTTTCTTGGTTTTAAGTAGGGATATGTTGAGGTTTTTGGATTTTTTTTGGGTCTATTAAGCTCTATTTTATTGGTCCAAGTGTTCTAATGGGTCAAGAATGGGTTTGACATCAGCCATCACCCTTTTGAGGCTTTAGGTTGGGACAAATGACATGAAAATTTAATCTGGTGCATTGAAATTGTATCTTTTTAGTTTAACCGTCAAATGGATAAATCTGGTCATGAAATTTGGCGTGCTGAGGTTTTTTGGGTCTCTGAACATAATGGTGATGCCTGATTGGTGAAATAGGGTTAGGATGATTGAGGTCTTTGGCTGACAAGTTTGGACCAATGAGAATTACTAAAATTGGATCTTAGTTTAATGAAAGGTCGAACAAGGGAATTCTGAGCTATAATTTGGTGGGTAAGCATGGATTAAGGTGAGACATCAAGTGAATATTTCTGATTTGAGAAAGAAATGGTCAATCCTGATAATCATTTAGGGCTATCAAAATGGGATGTTGGTGTTTTTGTGGTTGATCATTGTAGATTTGTGGTGGGATTCTCTAGCTGATTGCTTCCTAATGATCTTAAGGTGATGGGTGTGTTGGATTTGACTTTGAGGAGTTGGAGTTTGAATATCACATGGATCGAGGCCATTAAAAAGGGAGTTGGCATGATGAACGATAGATCGTTGGAGTTTAGTTATGAAAATTGATGTGTAACTAAGTTATAGTTTTCCAAGTCTGGGGATGGTGTCTGATCAGACGTTGATGTTGATATTAATGTTCTTATCTGTCCCATGGATTGTGTTAAAGGAGGGTATTTTTGGGTTTTGAAAAGTTTCAAGTTGATATGGTTGTGTTTCCATGTTTTTGGGGTTTAAGAGGAGGATATATAGATGTAGGGTGAAGGGACCAAGCAAAAATTGGGTTATGACAACTGCCCCTCTTTGTTAGAGGTAGCAAGTTTCCGAACAACAAAGAAAAGGAGGCACACAAAGATTTTTGTGAGGGATAGGAGGTTGGAGGCTGAAAATTTGCTATAATTTCAATCAAGGTTGAAGTTAATGTAGTGTAAAGCCTTTGCATAGAAGGTATTGTATCCCAAGCCTCAGAAGGCAACTACAACAGTCAAACATGAAAAAATCATAGTCGAGGCATTCCAAAAATATCTAGCATTATTTGATGTTTTATTTTTTATTAATGCATGCATTGGTGATTGGTGATTTAAAGGATTTGATAGCAAGGTTCAAAATATCAATACGCTCGATGCGCTGGTAGGGATGTATCGGGTAATATCAATACTCTTTTTTTTTTACTTTTTTATTTTTTTTTCAAAACTGGTTTAGAGGGCCGGTTTAAGGCTCCTCCACCCCCTAAATCGGTTTGAACCTCGATACACCCTTTGTAGGGGTGTATCAGAGAGCTCCCGGAATGATACGTATCAGCCGATACGTGCCAATACTTTAAACCTTGTTTGCTAGGTTTTAGTATGGAATGAAGCTTGTTAAGTTTTTTTTTTTTATATATTTTTTATGGATTTCAAATTTGTTATTTGCTGGATACTATAGGTTGAGCTTGTATGGGTTTGACCTTTTTATGTTGTGACATTTGAGTTGGTGATTTGATGAAAGCTTATAAATTTTGATTTGAAAGATGAATTTTTACGGAATTAGATTTCTGATAATTGATGTTGAAACTTGAATTTGCTATTTGTTTCAAATGTTTGATGGAATTTTACTAAGTTAATATAGATTTTAGTTTTTGAATTGAATTTTTTAGAGGTCTTGATTTTGATTTAAATATTTGATAGATTTTGAATTTTGATTTAAATTTTCACGAGTTTTGAATTTTGAAATTAGTTATTTGATTTAAAAATTTTAATTTTTGCGGGTTTTGGTTATTTGATTTAAATATTTGATGGACTTTGGATTTTGATTAAAATTTTTGTGGGTTTTGATTTTTGAAATTGATGGACATTTAATATGGATTTTGACTTTTGGTTTGAATTTTTATGGGTTTTAATTAGTTATTTGATTTATGGATTTTGATTTTTGATATGAGTTTTTACGGGTTTTAATTTTTGAAAATATTTAATGAAAGTTTAATGTGTGTTTTTATTTTTTTTTGGGTATTTACAAGTTTTGGTTTTTGAAATCAGTTATTTGATTTAAATATTTGATGGAAGTTTACTAATTTAATATGGATTTTGATTTTTTTTCGTTTTTATTGGTTTTTGTTTTTGAAATTAATTATTTGATTTAAATATTTAGTGGAAGTTTACTAATTGAACATGGATTTTGGCTTTTGATTTGAGGTTCTATTGGTTTTTATTTTTAATGTTTGATGTTGAAATCATTTTAGGAAACCATTTTGAAAACTTGACAGTGGTCCTGTGATTGCTACAACACATGTTGTTTTGATAGGTAACAAGATCCCTTCAGATAAAAGTTACTTGTGCATTAAAACTTTGATAATTCAGGCGACGAAAAACTATGCGGTGCAAAGTGTATGATGTTAAAGTAAGTCTAATGCCCCCAATAACGGTTTTGATTTCATAAGGGCGGTTTGAGGATAAGGTGGTCAGGTCACAACTTTCTATGTTTTTAGACATACTACCACGCATCGGGGGCAAAGGATTTTTGAACTGTACAATTGAGTTTAGGAATGCTCGAACTAAAAGTTTTTTTTTTTAATGAGTGATTTGCCCAAATGCAGCTCACACGAGATTTTTTTTTATTGGGATTATGCCAATTGAATACTTTTGATTGATTTCAAGATTTTGCACAAAGGCAAGCCATACAAAGTGATATATTTTGATGAATTTCGATGGGTATATGATTATGCCTGAACACGAATCGCACGAAACAAAGTTTTTGATGAACTTTGATGGGTATTCGATTATACCCGAAGGTGGATTGCATGAAGTGAGAGATTTTGATTAATTTCGAGGGATATTCGAATATACGTGAAGGTGGATTGCACAAAGGGAAAGATTTTGATGAATTTCAATGGGTATGCCCAAAGGTGAAATGCACAAAGTGAGATATTTTAATGGATTTTGATGGGTATTCGATTATGCCCAAAGTAGTTTGCACGAAGTGAGGGTCATACAAAACGAAAGTTTTTGATGAATTTTGATGGGTATTTAATTATACCTGAATGTGGATTACACGAAGCAAGAGATTTTAATGAATTTTAGATTATGTCCGAAGGTTGAACCACACGAAGTGAAAATTTTTGATGAATTTTGATGGGCATTTCATTATACTCAAAAGTGGATCACATGAAGTGAGGGTTGCACGAAGTAAAAAATTTTGATGGGTATTCGATTATGCCTAAAGGTAGATAGCACAAAGCGAGGGTTGCATAAAATGAAAGTTTTTGATGAATTTTGATGGGTATTTAATTATACCCCAAAGTGGATTGCACAAAGCAAGAGATTTTGATGAATTTTAGATTATTCTCGAAGGCATATTGTACAAAGCAAATTTTTTTAATGAGTTTTGATGGATATTTGATTATGCTCGAAGACAGATCATATGAAGTTATAGATTTTGATGAATTTCAATGGGTATTCGATTAGGTCCGAAGGTCTATCACACGAAGCGAGAGTCACACAAAATGAAAGTTTTTGATGAATTTTTATGGGTATTTGATTGTACCTGAAAGTGGATCGCATGAAGCGAGAGATTTTAATGAATTTTAGATTATTTTCGAAGGCAGATCGCATGAAGTGAAAAATTTTGATGGGTATTTGATTATGCCCGAAGGCAAATCATACGGAGGGAGAGATTTTGACGAATTTTAATGGGTATTCGATTATGCCCGAAGGCAAATCATACGGAGCGAGAGATTTTGATGAATTTTAATGGGTATTCGATTATGCCCGAAGACAGATCGCATGAAGTGAGGGTCATATGAAGTGGAAGATTTTAATGAATTTCAATATGTATTCGATTATGTCCGAAGGTAGATCGAATGAAGCGAGAGTTGCATGAAGCAAAAGTTTTGATGAATTTTGATGGGTATTTGATTATGCTTGAAGGTGGATCGCACGAAGTGAGCGATTTTGATGGGTATTCGATTATGCTTGAAAGCGGATCGTATGAAGCAAGGGTTGTACAAAGCACAAGATTTTAATGAATTTCGATGGATATTCAATTATTCCGGAAGGCGGATTGCACAAAGAGAGATATTTTAATGAATTTTGATGGGTATTCGATTATGCTCGAAGCTGAGCCGCACGGAGTGAAAGTTTTTGATGAATTATAATGGGTATTTGATTATGCTTGAAGGTGGATCACACGAAGCGAGAGATTTTGATGAAAGCAAATTTTTTTGATGAATTTTGATATATTTTATAAATTTTGAATGATTTAGATGAAAGAAAGTTGGATGATTAATGACTTATGGAATTGGACAACTTAGATGAAAACAACTTGCATAGAAAGATTATGAAAGAAAATATTTTTTTAGGTAAATTTGGATTTGGATAGACTATGCAAAGAACTTTAGATTAGGTGCATGCCAAAATTTTGGATGAAAGAAAATTTGATGAAAGATTTTTGGATAATGAATGAAATATATATGAAAATTCTTTGATGGTTGGGATGAAAGACTTTTGATGGTTTTGTGTTTTTGGGAAAACTTTTTGATGATTTGGAAAAGATTTTTGGATGCTTTAGAAAATATTTTTTGATTTTTTTTAAATCAAATAAGGATTAAGTGGATGGTTAGAGTTTTGTTCCGACAAAACAATGACACTCAAAAGAGCTCTTCTACCCTTAATGGTGTTTGAGATTTGATGACATAAGCAACATGAGTTTTAGAGATGTGTCTTAGAAGTTGCTAATTGGAAAATCATTTTGAGAAATATTCAAGCAAGAGGTGGTGCCCCATGTAGAGATTGAATCTTTACGACTTGCTAAATCAAACTTCTTGTGCTTTGATATTCTTGCCCCGAGTTTGGAATGTATTCTTCTCTTTTTCTATTTTCTTTTTTGTGCTTTTTCTTACCCTTTTTGCCCTAGGTTTAGTGTTTCTAGGTCTAACTTCTCTTTTTCTTTTTCTTTTTTAACATTTGAGGTGCCTGCACTTGATTCCTTCATTGTCAGTACTTGATTCCTACACTTGAAATGAGGGACTAAGAAACTTTGTGGTTTTATCAAAGAAAGATTTTGATGAAAGGCTCAAATGGTCTAATTATCATCTGAATGAATGATAAGGGACTAAGGGAAATGATCGATTGAAAATGGCCTCCTGTGCTTTTTTTGATCGATCAACAATTGACAATGATTTTGATGCCTTGATTTATGCTGACTCAGGAGTAGCTATTGCTAATTGACTAAATTGCCCTTATTCCCTCAGTGCCTATATTATCTGGGGCTTGTCCCCTTTCTTTGAATGTTTTCTTTTTTGAATTTCCGCTTAACAATCAATTTCTCATAAGAACATATTAATGAGAATTATTGCAAAATTTCGATCATAGTGAGCCTTAAGGAACAAAGAAAAACAAAGTTCAATGCAAATGTGTTTTATGTGGCAACATATTCATAAGCTTGAGTTCAAGGTTGTATTGGCCATCATTAATGAGGCATTGGATAGAATATTTCAATATCTAGCATTAATTGGTTTCATGTCCTGGTCCTTGATGGTTGGCACAATAAGTCTTTTGGTTGAAATTCTTTGGATTCGCAGGAGATTTCCAATACAACAAATGAAAGTATGTTTTCTCGATCAAGAAGGACAAAAGTTTGGAAGGTTGGCAAGGTAATAGACTGAACTTATTCACTTCATTTTGGATGGTTAAGGCGGTGGCATAGGATTTGAAACAAAAACTGTTTGTGTTGCTCCTATGTGGGAGATTAGCCAATCAACTTTGAAGGTTAGCAAGTTTGTTGCTTTTCGAAGCTGTTCGATCTCTTGTTAGATTTTGAATAATCTCTGGTAGGTGTTGTTATCTTTGCTATTGGGAGCATTAAGCTTTAGATGGAATGCAAACATGAATGGAATGAATGTTAATGAAGTAATACTGAGATGCTGCAAGCAATGCCTAGACTATAAGGGTTGGTACCTAGGCTGTGTCTGGGTAGAAAGCCTAGGGTTTTTAGGAGAAGATGTTAAAAGGTGTTTATTTGAGAGTCCTAAAGTTTTATTTTTATTTGATTATTTGAGTTGCACCTAAGGACCACTACCCAGGTTGCCTACGTACCCTTTGTGTGGGACTAGGCTAGTCGTAGTTTTTGAAAAAGTTATAAATTTGATTACATATTTTACTTATGTTTTAAGAGATGTTGTCCAACATTGATGAGATCTTGGATGCTGCCTTTGAGAATTGTGTAACGTTCATTGAGTGTCCCGGTCTTTGGTGATAAGCGCAATACTCACCCAACTTGAATCTCTTTGGTAGGAGACTGGGATTGGCTTTGGTAACAAAGGTGTTAGATACCTGCTCTCAATTAGTTAAGGAAGTAATTGAGATTGCAGAGGGAGGGAAGTGAATCGTCTCGATTATTCTTTTGAAATAATTAGTTAAAGTTCAATGTTTCTATGTTGAAGAGGAAAGTTGATTTATGGTGGTAATTACAGTAGGTTCTTTGATCTTTAGTAGTGCATTTGTGCATGTTAGGTGGATTTTCTCGTCCTTAACTCCCCATTCGATGCGCACACCAACTTCTTGCAATTGATGAAAATATTGGAAAACTTATCCTATCATTAATGAATAGAAAGGTTCTTTGAGTGATTTGATGAAAATATTAATTGCATCATTCTCTGGCAAGGGTTCCTTCATTTTGATAGACATAATCTTCCATTATTTCAAATACACGAAAAAGTTTTCATCCCATCCTTGAGTAAGGTGCTCTAGACCACCCCATGTTGGCGATGTGTATAAATCAAAACTGTTGATAAATTATTCTGCCAATTTTCTCCATGTCCTCTGAGTGTTTAGGTTGAGTCGGATATACCAATCCAAAGCAACTCCTTTTTGGCTCCTAGAAAATTGCTGGGCTAACAATCTTTTATCAGATCTAAGTTGAAATATGTCCATCGTACTTATGGAATTTTGGGATTTTAACATTCTCATGAGTGTCAAAGTTGGGATGAGGGCATAAAGCATTGCACTCAATTATCTTTTTTGGTTGGGATGCTCGCATGTCCTTCATGTCTACCTTCATCTTGGCTAACTCTTCTTGGTAGAGTACAATAGATAATTCTTGCTCGATGGGAGGTTGATGAAAGGCTTACTCCATTCCAATCCTGAAAGGGTTCTATCATTACTTAAATGTGCTTGATTGGTGTTGTACTGCTTTGTTCTAGCCTAAAGGTTAGTTGTCTCAAGGGTCTATGTTAATGGTTGTATGAGGGTATTAACCTAGGTTGTAGGCATATAATAGGTGGGAATAGACTGGTGCAAATTAAGGACTAGTTCTAGTGATGCAACATGTGGTGACATGCAATATGCTCATGCAAATGGTGCAATGCGGGAAAAAACAACAAAAATCCACGACAAAACTGACCTACCTCTAATAAGCACTTAGAGCTATCGGGGATACTAAGACTAGGCTAACTAGATCTTGGATCCTAAGCAGAAATGGGTCAAGGTTAAACTTCGCTTGGTAAGGGTGTAGGGTGGTATGGATGAGGTTGAGGTAATAGACTTGGTGTGAAGTGTTAGAGTTGAAGCATCTCCACAGGTGTTGGTTAAAAGGGAGGGATTGATCCTATTCTATGGTTTTCTAGCTATTGATTGTAGGGCTCCTAAGAAGGCTAGCGATTTAGGTAATTAGATAAGATGGCTTCCTTGGAGTAGGTCAAGGGAACCTAGCAATGATGTTTAGGGATCTATGGACAGCTAGACTAGGTTATGCAAGGGGAATGTCTTAAATTAGTGGACCTCTATTTAAAATTAGAAAAAAACATTTAGAAAGTAAAAACCAAGGTTGAACTTGAAGTTGGAAAAAAAATCCAATGTTTAAAGAAACTTTGAAAAATCTTTTGGGGTTTGAGAGAACTTGATTAATTTTGTCGGTTTTGATAAGATTGAAATAGTATTCATGGATTTTGATATTTTCTCAAGTTTATGGAATGCTGTTTTTTTTTGCAATTGACTATACATGACTTGAAATTATGCGAGTTAGGATTTGATAAAGAGACTTTCTTTGACAATCCTTACAATAGAATTTGATAGTTTGATAATTTTATTTCATTTCTATTTATGAATTGTTTCTTTATTGTGTTTTTGTTGACTTGATTGATTTCTATATTGGATGATTCTGAAAATAGGTTTTTATTATGGGTTAAGTGTTAGGATTTGATGCTACTTGGTACCTTTGTTTTTTTCCTTTTTATTATTGATTTCAGGACATGTGCAACCAGAGGTGTAGTTTTTGGGTTTCAGGAAAAAAATTTTGGGTTTTAGAAAAAGGTTGAGACTAGTAAGGAATATCTTTTAATATCGTTAGAGGGTAATAAGTCCCTACACCATGTCTATTTACTAGATGCCCTTAGATAAATGAAACCACAACACTTTGATGTTGCTTCCCAAGATCAAACTCATTGGGTCAAACATCCACTTAGCTTGGAGAAGAACAAGGAGGATACTTGAGTTGAAAGTTTATAAATGAACATGATAATGCCTTTTATAAATGATACCTGAGTTTGGCATGCTCTCAAAGCTAGCTGGTACGACAAACATTACAAAGAGGACGGTCTACAATGAAGACTTACCATGACCTAGCATAGAAAGGGTGGTAGAAGAGGTTACTCCCATCATGGCCACATAACCTATCTGGATATATCCGCTCGTTGACTATCTGTGCTATGGGATCTTACCACTAGAACATAATCAACTCGAAGGGTAGAGCGATAGTCCGTTCACTATGTGATCGTTGGCGAATAGCTGTATTGCAAGTTGTTCATGCTCCTCTAACTACATTGCTTGCGCCCGATAGAAGCAAGCTAGGTGTTACGTGAGATCCACGAAGGTCTTTGTGGAGGAAATTTGGGGGGCATGGCGCTAGCCCAAAAATCCCTATGACAAGGATACTACTGGCCCACAATGAAGGTAGACGCAGTGGAGTTAATTCAGAAGTATGATAGATGTCGGTGATACGCTAACATACCATATTAGCCTGACACCGACCTGAGGTACCCGACCAGTCTGTGGTCATTCGCATAGTGGGGGATAGAGATACTCGTGCCCTTCCCACCTGTGACTGGGTAGATAAGGTTCTTAGTGGTCGTGGTAGATTGTTTTACTAAGTAGGCAGAATCCGAGCTGCTGGTATCCATCACAACTCGCAACATCCAAAATGTTTTTTTCTGGCGGAACATCATCTATAGATTCAGACTCCCCAGGCTATTGATATCGGACAACGGGAAGCAATTCAAAGACATCAAGTTCCAAAATTAGTGTGTTAGGATGAGAATCTAGTAGAGTTTCACCACGGTGGCCCACCCACAAGCAAACAATTAGGTCGAAGTGATGAACAGGGCAATCCTTTGCGGACTGAAAACTCAACTCTCCCAAGCTAAGGGTTTGTTGGAGGATGAGCTGCCTAGTGTTCTTTGGGCCTATCAAACTACCATTTAGACAGCAACAGGGTAATCGACAAAGGCACGTATGAACTCAAAATGTTGGAGGGGAGGTAGGTACTGAAGGGATGAGAGATCCATCATATGGATGGCCAAACCTTACAGGAAGGTTGGGAAAAATTTAAAAAAATTCTCTCTCTCCTATCTAGGAATCACACTCTTTATTTTAGAAAATTGCATTCCCAAGGATCATTCTTGAAACAAAATTGGACCAGATCTGAAACCAAAGGAAGGGAGAAGGAAATACCTGATATGGAATTAAAAAGAATTCCCAACGTAGGTGTTCACGCCCAAATAAGACACCAAATCCGCCTCCACTGAAGATGATACAACGAATGTTGAGGCAGGATCAACGTGAACGATTTTTTAGCAAGAACCTGAGATTCTTCACCAAGAATAAAGTAGGGTGATGTGAGCACGGTTTCTAATTGTTTCTTCACCAAGAAATAATAACAAGAACACTTCTTGATCGCTCTAACAGGTGTAGATTGAACTGGGATGGTGCCAAGAACCGAGGGAGAGAAGAGACTATAGAGAGGAGTGTGTTCTCTTTGCGGATTTCACCCCCTATTTATAATCCATTCAGAATTATAAATTTGATTAGGAATGAGATTTCCTAATCTAAATCTTGTATTTAGATCTAGACTCTCAAGTTGATAAGACCTATCTTATCCAACTGTTAATCCCAATCAGACTATAAATATAAAATTGTCCCAATTTAATTAAGCCATTCAAGCCTAGTTCGAAATGGGCTTTAGGCCCATTAAGTCATGTTGCTTACTTAACCCATTAAGTGCTGGCTAGTTTGGTTCTCTTTGTATGGCGTGGAACCCTAGCATTGATTTACACATAAGCTGCATGGGTTCAGCCTAGCCTTTGTTACAAGGCTTGGTCGAATTCATTGTAAGTCAGAGTGAACCCTTGAGTCCATCAACATGGGTTCTTAATGGGCCCAACATTTACACTAAATGGTCATTGGGTAGAGCCATCTTGTGAAAACTCATGGATTGTGGGTAGATGCAAGATTAGCCCATCAGGTAGTACCCTTAATGGCCTTACACTTAACCTCTCATCCTATAATGATCAAACACTACCCGACAAGAGAGGACTTCTCCCTCGACTATAAGGTACAATGCTACACTCTCTACTCACATGGATCCCATGAATTAAAACCTTTTGCAAACCAAATTGAAATCATAATATATAAGTATATCTTTATATAGATATATTTTGTAAAACCAAATTTCAAACACATTTGAAATCCACTACTCGTAGTTTAGGTATCCATCAGAGAGAGTGTATTTCCCCGATCATTCACTTTGTCTAACAAAGGGGCTGATCCTGTCACTATGATCACCCACTCAGGTGAATTTTCGGATTGCCCCAACATACCCAAGTTTTGAGCAGATAAAGGATTTCACTGATTGGCATATCAAAGACAGCCCAATTCGACACCTAGTGCAGTGCCATAATCAAGTCTGGGGGTCAGGTGTAACATTCCGGTTTTGTCGATCTATCTCCAAGGTCCAGGGAAATACTGGAATTTGGTCCTGTTCAAGGTGTCAAGAAAAACCACATTGCATGTACCTTAGGTCTCACCCTGACAGTTGAGACAAGCCACCCCAACCAACTTGGCGGCACATCAGTGTCGGCCTTGGCAGGATAAATCTCCCAGATCTATCCAATAGTTGTGAAGATTCTAAACTAACACGAGTCTCATAAGTGTCCAGTTTAAGGGTATTACACAAAAACATTACCATAATAACATGAATCAATTATGTACTTTATTCATTTTCAATAAATGATAATAAGTACATCAATTTGATTGGAGCTAAGGGCATACACTGTTTAACAGGTACCCTATGTGTGGATTGTTGATAACCCAAGGAGATACTATCTTGGAGGACTTTGGTGTTCCGAGCTACGTTTGCAAAGTCAAGATTCACTAAGTATAGACTGCCTGCTATAGCTATTTGGTCAAAGCACCAAATGAATAAGGGGAAGCCAAGCCACTTTCAGTTGTAGGGTCCCCTATGTTGATCTTAAAAGGCCACGACAACTTGGCAATGCTTTGACTTAGCTAAAGAGATATACAATTCAATAAAATTTTGACTTAGTTGAAATTGCAAGTCGAGTCGCTTTGGCATCTAAGCAATTAGTGCACTTTGTCACCTTGGCTTGTGTTCTACATATAGCCTATTTTTTAAAAACAAAAAAAAGGTGCAAAGGGTGACACAGAATATGCAAAAGGTCAATTTATTTAAAACAAAAAAAAGGGAAAGGGTACATCGCTACTAAAAAAAAGGAGAGAAGGCAGTTCGTCCAATAAAAAATGAGCTCGAAGGCTCGGAGTACAATGTGTAAAGGGGGTCTAAGAAAAGAGTCAGCTTAATCATCGACATGTCGCTCTCCAACACCCTCTTCGACCTTGCACTCATCCTCCTCTATGTTGCCCAAAGTGTTCGGCTCGACATCCATCTAGGTGCTCACCTCGTAGGTAGTGACGACACAGGTGGAATCCCCTCTTAAGATAAGGCATGACAGCTTCCATCTTTGCATGCTCGAACTCGGGGGACTTTTGAGCACCTCGGTGTTGAGCTACTTAGCCTGCTGGATGTCCTCGGCATACTTCATCTACCTTTCTTCAAGCTCTTGAGCTTGCTTGGTGATGTTGCTCCTCACCTCCTCTAGTTGGCAAGTCAAGCTGGACAATGCACCAAGGAACCAATGATGTTCTTCTTGGGTTTCCAGCCGAGTAGTTTCTAGCTGCATCTGAAGGGATTCGATCTTGGCCATCATCTGCGTGGTATTATGCTCCATGGTGATGGCTTAGTCATTCAGAGCCCGGGTCATACAACTCACCTACAAAGAAGAAAGAGTTTGCAAAGTGCACATATACGAAGGGCAAGTGTTAAAAGGAAAAGTATTTACTGACAGTGTGTCCCTGAATATTGTCTAGGTCAGCGACACTTCGCTGGCTAAAGTCCCTCCTGTCCTTAAGAAGAAGTATAATGGTGCTCACCTCAAAGGTGATGCAAGGGTCTCAGATCCTATTTGTGATGGTGACATCCAGATTCAAGAGGTAAACTTGGGCGCACGAACTGGACCCCTCATAGGCGACGCCAGGGAACGTGTAAGTTGGAGGCAGAGCGAATTGGTTAGGCATGATCTCAGGGTCAACCGATGTTAGACCGATGTGATTGTCGTCGATGTTCACCACATCAGGATCCCTAGACAGTGGCCTCTCTATAACTTCTTGCTCCATCTCCAAAGCATGAGTAGACCCAGCCACGCTCCTCTTTTTCCTAGGAGCCCTTCTCATTGCAGACAAAATAGATGTTGTGTTCAACTTATCTATCAAAAAAGAAATCAATCTGGTTAGGTCGGAAAATCTAAAGATTTAGCATAATAAGGCACCGTACGGGTGACCTACCCACATGACTTAGTTTGGCCCCAACAAGCATCGGTTCGGCCATGAACAAGTCAACCAAGGAGTGCCGCTCTATGAGGAACAAAACCTTGTTCGCTAGCTCGTCGTTGAACTCAACGTCAAGGACCCTCCTCGCCTCACTCCTCAAAGTGGTATCCATGGGTTAGGAATCTTCCCAGGATAGGAAGAAGTACATCGACTTCTAGTTCATCATTTTTGAAGGGAAGCTGCTCAAAAGCTTGTAACTAGGTTGGTAGCTCAGGTAAAAATAGTAAGGCTCTTAATGCATTTTCTTTATTTAGTAGAGGCCATGGAAGATATTGAAGTTGAGCTTGAAACTAAGGTGAAAATAGATAGATACCGTCCCTACCAATGCCCTAATTGAGTTCGGGTGGAGCTGCCTTAAGGAGATGCTGTAGTGTGAAAGCACCTCGTAGATAAAAGGGTGTAGTGGGAAATAGAGCCTGGCGATAAGCGCCTCTTTGAGGATGCATACCTTAGTCTGCTTGTGGTTCCAAGGACGTTGATCCTCTCCGGGCATGATGGTGCCATAGGACTTAAGGATCTGGAAGGTCGACGCTAAGGCAATCAACTCCTCCTCGCCCAGTTCGGTAGGCTCGAATTCCAACCTAGTCTTAGGTTGTTGAGAGGTTGCGGCCCGTCTATGGGACCCTCATTGCTCTTGAGCTGAGGTCCCTATCTCGTCTCGAGTGACCTGGGGATACACCCTCTTTGCCCCCTATTTATAGTGAAAGTGCTTTGAGATCGATAGTGGAATTGAATCCCATCCGATGACCCAGAAAGAGAGTGCGCTAGGTCGCAAATTTGAAATTCGAATTTGTGTGCCCAATTTAGCCACCTCAGCACTTGGTGGCGAAATTCAAAATTTGAACATGTGCGTCTAATTTAAAATTTGAACTTGACATGGATGACAACTCACTCTCTAGGCTGGGTGGACGAATTAGATCAAGCTTACGGAGAACCGACTAGACCCGTAACTCTAGGCCAAAGGCTTTGCGACGAGCTATTCCCTTTGCCGAACTGAGCTCGACTCAGGTGTGGGGGCCAATTGATGACGGTCGATTTGGCCCTCCAGTCACGTGATGACACGTGGCATCTAATAACAACTAAGCGACATCTCAATACCATGTATGTAGAGATCGGGAGGGCTTTGGACACCTTATACCCACCTTGACGATCTCGGCAAGCCGAGCTGCGAACGACCTCGCAAGACATCTGGTCGACGTAAGAGGCGACATGCTTCCGCCGACCTGACTTGAATTTGCTTAGCGACCTGCCAGATATGCTAGGTGACCTCCTCCTTAAGCGGGTTATTTTCTCCGACTCCCCTGGGATCACAATGCCACTACGATAGAGTAGATCCCCACCCCACCCGCTTTAGATGCATCTAGATAAGCATTACCAACTTACGCGGAGTTCGCCTCTGGGCATGAAACCCCCTTCGAATCAGATGGGCTGGTGATCTCACAACACTTCGTGACTCTCACGGCAGCTTGCCTTTATAAAGGCATCCCCTTTCATAAAAGAGGTACGTGTAGTTTAGTTTGCATACACTTTAGCTCTCTAGCTTTTTTACCATCAAACTCCAATTTGTTGACTTAAGCATCGGAGTGCCCACCCTAAAAAAAGCAGCTCAGACACTTTGATCACTCTTCTCTTACAATTCAACCAAGCGACCTATCCAATTCAGCATTTGGGATGTCTGCCAGGAAGGATCACTAGATCGCACACCGTCAACCCAAAATTGATTCATTGATGCCCTTACCTCTACTGGCCTGTGAGGAGAGGATCGTCTTCCATGTCATACCAACTCATTTAAGTTAAAGTGGTATTCATAAAAATTCATAGGAGGGTTTTGAGTGGTCAAAGCCCTTATTCTCTTCTGGTATCATGGTTTTCTGGTATTAGCAGTTGTTTCTTTACCGACTAACTATTCTTTGAGTTGGCATGATATCATTGTGTCTTATCGGGCCAGTGAAGGATTTGAAAGGAGAATGGGGCTCGTCTAACCACCACCACCTACCACCGCCATAGCAACAGCAACAGAACCATTCCACAGCAGAGAAGCGCATTTCGCAGTACACGGCGAAGACTATGCCGAGTGACCATGTCAACTACTGGTGCTCATGGTCATCGGTGACGCGTCAAAGGTTTTGCTTCACGCATATTGCGCATTAACATGTTGCACTGAACTCCATATATATATATATGTATATATACAACGTTCCACCCAACAAAACGTAATTTTCATCAATTTTAATGCCCGAGTTTATAAAATTCAAAACACGAGATGTGACATGTGACAGTGCCGAATTGTCATTGGACTTGCCTAGGGCCCGGCCCATCAATGTGAACAGGTATCTAGGTCTAGATCAGGCCTCCAGATTCACCTCCTGGCCGGGCCAGAATGGAGAAGGCCGGGGCTGGGCTGTTAGGTTTGGCAACCCCGAACCAAGCCCAAACTCTCATATTTCCTTGATTGAAATTTGAATTGACTCGAAAAGCGACTAAAGTGCGGCCAAACCTTAACCAGTTAACCAATTATCAGATATGGCATAGCTGATAAATGTAGTAATGCTGGGTCCTACACATCTACTAGTACCAGCCGTTCGACCCTGCCGGGCCTGACTTCCAGACCTAACTCAATCCAAGGGGCCCAGCCCAGAACCTACAAATACCGGTAGGTTAATCATCATCATCATCTTACAAATAAAGAAAAGACGGTCAACAGAGAAACGACGTACCTCCACGTGGACACTCGGTCAATTATAGAATGCAATTTAGAGGGACTAGTATCCTTTGAATCACTCCACTTACTAGCAGCAATATACACAGTACATCGATTGGATGAGGATGGATATATCCCAAAATTGAAAAGACGTTTTTGTAGTTTCTATTTTTGTTTTCAAAAAGAGAGAGAGCGAGCTCGTGGTGGCCCGTATTTACATTTATTTTATCACCATGTAAAGACCCGACCCATATGAATAATTGAATATGATACAATAAATGCTCATTTGAGGCTTTGAGGAAGGGTTCATTGTTCCCGTACAGGCTCTCGCCTTGGTCGCAACTCATCCACATCCACTGAACCTCTTTCAAGTTTCAACAAGGAAAGGCTCAAAGCTAAACCCCCTCTAGCACATGCTCTTGTCTGGCCTGTTCTTGAAAACCTACGTCCCGCTTTGATCTAAAATATAAAAACTATTTCTAGATTTTTTTTTTTTTATCTATATCTATAGTTCAAAGATATACTTCATTTAAATCAATTAAACCAAACGGCTTGACGACTTTGAAGGGTCTGCGCTTTTTTAGGTTGTAATGCCATTTCATGACATTTTTTTTTTCAGATTCATGGGGCTACACAATGGGGGTTGGCCAACATCCTCCATCCCAACTCTGATGGCAGCAATGGGCTTTGATTCCAGTATTTGGTTGTTCACGAAATTGAATTCATACAAAGAAAACATTCATACTTCTATACTATACATTACATTGATTAATGCGAATGCTTTTCCCTTCGTTCAAGTAGGTTTCAAATATTAACTACATCGATCAACAATTAAAGCAGTGGGATAGTGGAACCCACGAAGATGAGAAGTGGTTTCTACATTCAGGAAGTTTTAAATTTTCAATTACTGAATCAATGGAATAATTTGATTTCGGAATGTTTTGTGTTCCACAACAATTTCAAGACCCCACGCCTGACTCTCAAAGTTTCTGAATTTTTTGTGTAAAATATGGGGCTATTTAATTAATTTGAATTCAACCACAATCAATTCAATTTACTTTTGGGAGAATGACGGAATTGATGCTAATTCATGGATAATAAGAATTTTTGATATTTTGAGTGTTTATAAAATTCAGAAATCTGCATTAGATCTGCATTAGACCTATCCGTCCGTACTTTTCTGTTTACTTTTTTCACGAGAACTGAATATAGTCACTTCCATGTAAAATATGAGAATCTTTTAGTACCGATCCTGCATCTCTTCTAGTAAATGGTGTAAATAAAAATGAAAGTGAGAGTGTGAGTGGTTAGAACTTAGAAAAGGAGAATTCACTCTCAATGCTCCTTTTTGTTGATGGTGGATGATAAAATCACGTCACCGATTTATCATGAATGGCCAGACAACAAAACAGGTAAAAAGGGGAAGGTAGGATCTTCCGTTGACAGAAACAACAAAAAGAGGAGAGAAGCTTCACAGACTCTTTCTATTGATCATTAGTATATCTCGTAGTTACTTGTCTGAAAATACTATTTAGTATTTGAGATTTGAACAGAAAATGTGGCCAATCGTGACCACGTGGACTGCTGTAGGAAGTTGCCGAAGAACTGTAGCGCCAGCCGGCTGTAGTCTCTATATATAATATCGGAACACGTGGACTTTGACCCATGTTAAATTTATATTCATGTCAATAAGTAGCCTATGAGGAGAAAATCCGTATTCACACCATTTTAATAACCCTTGCAATCATGGTTTTTAAACCGTTGTTGAAATCCCAGTACACAAATGTAAGGGCTATGAGGAAGGTGAGAAAAGAGATTTTGTGAGGATAAAATCCCAATTTGTAGCTGATGGCGGTAAAGCTCTTTGAACGATAAAATTGCTCCCCCTCCCATTCTATTAGAAAAAGCTTTTCACCTGTTTATGGAGATTGAAAAGTCAAATAGTAACTTTGAAAGTGAAAGAAGCCAAAAACCAATAGTCTATATTCTTTGGAAAAGCTCAAAATGGGGAGTGATCAAGATAAATTTTGATGCTACCTGTAATACTAATGGTATTTGTTCTATTGCTTATATTGCTAGAAATGATCACTTTGGTGAGTTATTTGAGATAAATCCATCACGACTGAGCTCTATTAATCTTGCTGAAGCATGGGCTGAATGGAAAACCCACAACCTTGCTCTCAAATTTCAAAACCATCCCATTATCATAAAATGAGACTCTAAACTAGTTATCGACTGCTTGAAAGAAGCTAGTTCTGCCATTGTTGAGATTAAAGAACGTGATCGAAGATTATCTTCTCATCAAGGGTCTCTTGGAGCACGAATCTGCTATCGACATGTAGGGTAATCAAGCTGCTGATTATTTAACCCACTTTTCTTATGATGATATTGGCTTTTCTTCCTTAGTTTATACCAAAAAGGGTTGTATGGTCACAATTTGCTTTTACAGCATAAAAACTGAAAGTTGTGGCACTCTCCAACAAAGTCTATAATGTTTTGTATACTAACATTTGTCAATTGTTTTTGTTTTTAATTACATAATTTATACATTTTTTTTCCTACGTTGATGTTCACAAGGCTATGTATAATAGGCCACATAGATTAAACATACCAGTGTTTGGTAGATATGGGTCCCATATGGGACCCTTTTTTGACCTCTTCAATCTCAAATCTGAGTTGCAGAGACAGCAGGTGGTCATAACACGATAACAGAATATAACCAGATCAAAAGCTCTCCCAAAGTTTTCTCCGCTTTTAATCCAATGAACCAATTCCTTTTTATTCTTTGCATTTTGTTTGAGCCACTCAATGCAATTGGCTTTTAGTTTTATTTTGTTTAGTGTATTATGAAATGTGAATCAAACTAGCAAGTTTCTATATCTCAAATCTTGTTTCTTTTACTTTTAATTAAATGCCAAAACAAGTTTCTCTTCTGTTTGATTAAATACTAGAACAAGCTAATTTCCTTTTTGCTTGATTAAATGCCAAAAACTAGGTTCCCATATCTCGAGATTGCTCCACTTCTCATTACAGATTATGCATTAATTGAGAAATCTGTATCTTGTGTTGTTAGATATTCTCATTCTCCTACACACATGAGTAAATGTGCCCTTACTTTGCATGTGATAATTTTTTATGATGATGATGATGATAAACAATATGTTTTTCAAATTTTCTATAATTTTTTTTTATATTTTTATGTCTATAAAAATTTTTCTTATTTGTCATACTTATTTTTGCTTAATATGAGTGCTCAAATGTTTTTACTATTTTTTAGACTTTCATATATTTTCATATTTATTATTAGGGGAAATTCCAGATTAGTACCTTGTACTTTGGGTCTAGTGCGACTTTGGTCCCCGAACTTTAAAACTCAACAATTTAGTACCCAAACTTTCAAAATGTGTCAATCTAGTACCTGCCATTAACCAGCCCATTAACCAACTGTTAAGTGCCATTTGAAAAGACACAAAATTCCCTTCGAGTGTCATCTAATTCTCTTTAACAACCATCCAAACATTGAACAGTCCCAAATCATTGTCTCTTCTGTTCAAGAAAGTTGGGGTCACCAAAATGCCCACTGAGACGTAACCCCAACTTTCTTGAATATAAGGGGCAAGGATTTGAGACTGTTCATTTTTTATCAACATGTGGATGGTTGATAAAGAAAATCAGATGACACTCAAAGGGCATGTGTCTTTTCAAATGCCACTTAACGACTGGTTAATGACAGGTACTGGATTGATACACTTTGAAAGTTCAGGTATTGAATTGTCACATTTTAAAGTTCGGGGACCAAAGTATAGGGTACTAATCAGGAATTTTCCCTTATTATTATTATTATTGTTATTATTATTATTATTATCATTGTTATTATTATTTAGTTATGACATCAAGGGTTGACACATTTTGACCTAAAAGATCGCATTGAGACTTGCCACCAAACAAAAAAACAACTCTATTTTTTGGTTGGTTTTAAATTTGTATTTTATTTCTACCACCAATAAAAAGAATTTATTCTTTGTCACATTTTTTTAATATGGTTAATTAATATAGGATTCAATGAAAGAATTGGAGTTAATACCTTAAATATAAAACTTAATGAATAGCAATTGAATGAGGAGAAATGTAGTAGTTCAAATTACACTTTATGCCCTCAATTAGAGAGGGGCCAAGTTCAAAAATATGGGTGTTCTAGTTAAGAATAGGATTTAATCAATGTTAACGGGAGTTAATCTATACTACTTATAAAAGTGCAAATGAGAAGGTATTGGCTTCTGGAATTTTTCTTCACTAAAATACCCATCTTCTTGAATTTAGTTCATCTCCATTGAAAGGGCAGAAAATCTCATTGAATCCAACATTCACACTTTTGTTTATCATTATTAAATTCTACTAATAAATTCATACACAATAATTATTAAAAGAATGAAATTTTATATTTTTAAATAAACATAGAAATGAAATCATATTTTTCATTTAGTTGGTGGGTAAGTAGTTCAACTATTTGGGTCAAATGAATAATTTCATGATGTCATAAATAAATAATACAAATTTAGAAATATAAAAAATACTTTTGTTCATTCTTATTAAATTTCACCAATAAATCCGTACAAAATAATTATTAATAGAATGAAATTTTATACTTTAGACACATTTCTATTATTATATATTTGTCATATTAAAAAATAAGTATAATAAAATAGACATAATTTTATTATTGATGGACATCAAATATACAACTTAAAACCAATGGGAAATTAAACCAATTTTCTATCTAGGGGTGGGTTGGTGGTTCAACCTTTCAGGTCAAATAGGTCAACCTATGAAGTATAATTAAAAATATTTTTTTTAAAATAGAATAGTATTAAAAAATATGAAACAATTTTGGGTGCATCTATAATATTATATACTAATAATATAAACACAAATAAGTATGATAAGCAATAATTATTTTGTCAATGATATTCATGATGTCATAAATAAATAATACAAATTTAGAAATATAAAAAAAAAACTTTTGTTTATTAATATTTCTAAATTTGTCTTTTTAAAATAAACCTAGAAATGAAATCATATTTCTATCTAGGTCATGGGTAAGTACTTCAACCATTTGGGTCAAATGGATAAGTTCATGATGTCATAAATAAATAATACAAATTTAGAAATATAAAAAGTACAAAAAATATAGAAAAAAAAAGAAACTTCGAAAAAGATTGGACACATTTATATTATTATATATTTGTCATATTAAAAAATAAGTATGATAAAATAGACATAATTTCATTAATGATGGACATCAATTATACAACTTTAAACCAATGGGAAATTGAACCATCTTCCTATGTAGGGGGTGGGTTAGAAGTTTAACCTTTTAGGTCAAATATGTTAACCCATTATATATAATTAAAAATAATTTTTATAAATAGAATAGTACAAAAAAGTATGAAACAATTTTGAGCACATCTATAATATTATATACTAATAATATAAACAAAAATAAGTATGATAAATAATAAATATTTTATCAATGATATAAATGAAATGCAAATTTTAAACCAGTTTGAAAATGAAACCATTTCCACATCTAGATGGTAGGTAGGTCAATGATCTAACATTCCAGATCAAATGACTCAATCTATGATATCATAAATAAGCAACATATATTAAATATACATACATACATACATACCTACATACATACATACATACATACATACATATATATATATATATATATATATATATATATATATATATATATCAACTAAAAGAAAAATCTAAGCTTTGTATAAAACATTTTGATATAGTTCTATTGTTATATATTCACATATTAAATAAAATATATGTGAAAATAAGAATTACTTTTTTTGATGACGAAAATAGAATATATGATTTAAAATTAATCAAAAAATCAAAATGGTTTTTCCATCCAAGTGGTGGGTTAGTGGTTAAACTATCCATGTCAAATGGATCAACACATGATGTTATTATTAAATAATAAAATACATAAAGTTTTAGAAAATGTAGAAATTTGTCGATAATTTTGGGTACATTCTATAATATTATATATTCATCATATAAAAAAGTGTGATTAATGAGAATTACTTTCATTAATGATAAAAATAGGATAAAAATTATGATAAAAAAAATAAAGAGCATTAATTTTTAACACATCTAGCTAACCATGTCAAATGGTTTAATAATTTAATTAGCTAGGTTATCGTAAGTAAGTAGTTTGGTAGGGATGCAAACAAATTAGATCATATTTGAATCAGGGTATATTCAAATCTGATCTGATCCAAAGATTCAATTAGATCTCATTAATATTGATTCAAATCCGAATCTGATCAAGATGTCGGATATACGAATTTGATACGATTTGATTTATTTATTTTTAAATAATAAATTATTAGATGAAAAAAGAAAATACAATAGTTGACGTAAAAAACAAAAAAAATATAAGTATTTTTCAACTATTTCCATCATATAAAAAATTTACAAAAATGCAATATAAATATCATATTTATAAATAAATAATAAATAGCATATATATTACATATAAATGCTATATATATAAATAATTGATTTGACCACAATATTAAAAACCGATGTTCAAACAATATACTGAAATTGCATTTCCTCTTGGTAAATAAGTAATTTTTATTATCTCATAATATAAAATAATAAAAAATAAAAATATAGATTTTTTTTATAAATTTTATATAAAAAATTGAACATACATTAATATTATATATTCTTCATATTAAACAAAAGTATGATTGAAAAAATAAAAATTATTGTTAGTAAAGATAGAGATGGCTAAAATACAAAAAAAAAAAAAAAGAATTAATGTCTTAATCATAGTCCACTTTCTTGGTTAAATAAGTTAATAGTTCAACTAGTAAGGTCACTTGGTTGCTGATTATTATCACCATCATCATTTGATATGCCACATGCCAAAATAAATGCGAAAATAAGAATCACTTTTATTGATGTTGAAAATGTAATACATGATTTAAAAACAACCAAAAAAGATTTTTTTTCTATCCAAGTAATGGGTTAGTGGTTGAACTTTCTATATCAAATGGATCAACACATGATGTTATTATTAAATAATAAAATACATAAAATTCTAGCAAATGTAGAAATTTGTAGATAATTTTGGGCACATTCTATAATATTATGTATTCATCATACAAAAAAAGTGTAATTAATGAGAGTTATTTTCATTAATGATGGAAATGAGATAAAAATTAGGATAAAAAATAAAGATCATTAATGTCTAACACATGATCCCACTAACCATGTCAAATGGTTCAATGATTTAATTAGCTTGGTCATTGTAGGCAAGTGGTTTGGTAGGGATTAAATTTGATTCGATCCGAAGATCTTATCGGATCTCATAAATATTGATTTGAATCTGAATCCGATCAAGATGTTGGATATCCAAACCTGTTATGATCCGATTTAATTTAACAAAATTATAAATTATTAAAATAAAAATAAAATATAATAGTTGAAATAAAGAAAAGCAAAAAATATAAGTATTTTTCAACTATTTTCATCATATAAGAAGTTTACAATTATATATATATATATATATATATATATATATATAATTGACTTGACAACAATATTAAAAACTAATATTCAAACAATATATTGGAATTGCATTTCCTCTTGGTAAATAAGTAATTTTTTATTATCTTATAAATTAAATAATAATGAATAAAAATATAGAATTTTTTATAAATTTTATAGAAAAATCTAAACATGCATTAATTTATATATTCTTCATATTAAACAAAAATATGCTTGAAAAATAAGAATTATTGTCAATAAAGATAGAAATGGCTAAAATACAAAGAAAAAAATGATTTAATGTATTAATCATAGTCAATTTCTTGGTTAAATAGGTTAATGATTCAACAGTAAGGTCATTTGGTTGTTGATTATTATCATCATCATCATTTGATATTGCCACGTTCAGCACGTTCACTTTTACTAGTATCTTAAATGTAAGACTTAATGAGAGTGTTTGAGTGAGAAAAATGGTTGGTCAAATTACATTCTATCTTTGCAATTAGAGTGGGCCAAATTAAAAAATTAGGGTATTTTAATCAAACAAAAATTACGCATTTTCATTCACAATGGTAGTGTATACACACACACCGGGAATTTTCTTTTGGGGGGGTTCAAGTTACACAAAAAAAATGAGATAGGGAGAAGAGGTAGAATTTGGAGAAAAATGACTTGAGAAGATATGGATCTACTATAGATTTTTTAAAGAAAAAAAACATATATATATATATTAATTTAGAAAGTTAGAGGAGCATTAGGAAGTGATCATTTACATTTTAGTTCAAGTTTGGTGGGGGGGAAGGACCCCACTTTATTGCGTTTTTTTTGTCGGGGAGACACCCTCAATATACTTGGCTCTGCCCATATTTGATAAGAATAGTCAATTAGGCTCAGTTTGGAAGGAGTATAAATGCAAATATGTAGAGTGCAAAACCTTATATTTTGTATGCATTTGTACTGTACACAATTGCATTTGTATTCTTTCCAAATTGAGCCTTAATAACTTAGTTGAAGCTAAGAGGTCAGCCTAAATAGGAATTTTACGAGAGATAAGACAACCTCATTTGTTTTTTCCTTTATTTTTGACAAATGTATGTAATACAACTATTCTTGCCACACCTCCTTTGGGCGGTGTTTGACATCGATGCCTTTTTTTTTGAGAAAATGATGCCACATCGGTGCCACGCCATAAAAAATGGTGCTTCAGAAAACGTCTTCTTATTTGGCATTATTTTTTTCAGAAAAATACGTTGATCTTGACCATGCCTTGGAAATCGGAAAAGTATGGTCTGAAGAAACGTCAAATTCAATGTTTTCTTGGAAAACAACCCGTTGCCGCCAGCGGTGCAATGACGTGGTATCATCTTGGGTGTTGGATAATGTAAACCACTGCTGCAAACGGTTATACAACACTGATATAAAATAAATCTAGTGCTGTTTTCCCAGAAAACATCCTATGTGGCAGCATCAATGCCAAACAAAAAAAGGAGCCATTTTTAGAGAAAACGATTCAATTAAACCTCATGCATACAACACCGTTTTCTCAATAAGCATCTTTGTAGCAACGACATCGATGTTAAACACCTATTTTGTGCAAGATTTCTCAAACTCTCTCTCTCTAATGTTCACTTCATATCTTGAAGAGAATTCCACTCCACTTCAAATTGTTACATAACTTAATAACTCTACATATTCACCTCTTTGAAATGAATAATTAAGTGTTAGACCAATTGGAGGGTAGGGGTGTTCATTAGACCCTCAGATTAAAATGAAAATTCCGGTGTGAACATGAAAATTGTTCAATTTTTTTTTGCATTTTAAAGATCAAACGATAGCATAAATTGTAAATCAAAATAATAATATCATATAATAATACACAAATTAACATTTATGCATGCATATGTTGTTTTGTAATTTCTAATTGAGTTAAATCTAACAGAATGGCCCAAATTTATTAAAAACCGTACCAAATCATAATAAAATAGTTTCATTTGGTTGTTTACCACATCAATTCAAAAGCGGGTCGTAAACACCGCTATTGGACGGCATCTTCCATTAATTTCTTTGATGAGGACAGAGACCGCCCATTGAACGTTATGAATTAGTTGGTCATTAAGATTAAGGTTTTCAAATCGTTGTTGACCCGGATGGTTGGACTGTTTGGCCCAAGAATCATTCAGGTAATCAGTTTTGTTTTATCTTAAAATCGGTTTTTGATAAAAAATCGTTAAAAAGGTTAATAATTTGTTGATCCGAGCGGTTGAACTGTCCATCCATTTAAACGGGATAATCAGACTGTCAGCTCAGAAATTACTGGTCAAAACGGTTCCATTTTTAAATCATTTTTTAAAACGTTGATTAAAACTGTATTTGATTTGAAGAAAAAAATAGAGAAAGAAAGGAAAAAATAAGAAAACCTATATAAAGCAAAGATAGACTAAGTTCCTGGACTCGGATGAGAATAGATCACCGGAGCTGGAGGACTTTGAAAATCGAAATGGATGAGATGAAGGGTGGTGGGTTCACGAGAAGACAGAGAAATAAGCTTTATACCGTGAACGAGAACCCACGTGTTCAGATATTATATGAGCTACAGCGGGGGCTAAAACTATTCGGTTAGGAAGTCGGCTTGGCTGGCTGACCGCACTCAGAGGCGAAAGCGCTGAGATGAGTATATCAATCGTCGTGGTCGTGCTCCATTTTTGCTACGCGTAGTTGGACGGCTCTCTCGCTTTGACTCTCCATGTCCATGGACCATGGTGCGAGCAGATATGCGTGGCGTTGAATGTTCACGTGCAACCGTTACACCGTCGACTTTTAGGACTTGATTACGCTTTGAACATGATTGGGGGCGAAATGTTTCACGAGGGTGTGAATACTGAATAGCAATAGGAGAGGGACCATTCATGTCATGGAACACTCTCTCTACTTTCTTCTCTCTTCTCTCCTCTTTCCTCTTCGCTCGTTTACCACCACCACCAACATCACCACCTCCACCATCACTTACACCTCTTTCTTTTGGACCCACCACACAATGGATGTCTCAGGGGACCACACCTCCCATCCCCCTCTTTTTATCGTTTAATGTACTGTTGCAGTAATAGTCTGTCTTTATTAACTCTTTCTCTCTCTCTCTCGTCTCTCGGGTTCAATTGTTTGGAATACAAACTAGACAAGCGGGTCAGTGCAGGGTTAGTGGGTGGTATGTGGTCAGTGCATTTTTTGCAGATGGTGGGGCGCTGGCGGTCATTACTGAATACTGACCCGACCTGACAACCCATATGAGATCATGTTTTTTTCTCTGGGTGTCTGGGATGGCCAATCTATATCTGGGTCGGCCCGAGTTGGGTATATCAACCCCACCTCGTTTCATTGTTATGACACCAATGCACCCTTCCCATTTTTGTTTCAGACAATTAGGGCTGCCACATCACTTCTCTTTGCTCCACTTTTGTCTCCGGTCTGACAGCCCATGCACCATTCTTAGAGAGAGGGGTTAAAAGTTAAACTAGTTGATACTGGGTCGGGCACTTTTGGTTACGCGACCCAGATTCGACTTTTTCTTTCTTGCTTCTGAAGGACAGTGATCTCAAAACAAGGGCTGGAAGCCCAGATTGCATAAGTCCATTCTGATAGCCCTGAAGACTCTGCCCTTGAAGAAGCTACAAGGTGGGCCACGATCGATGCACCAGCACTACTACCCATTTGGCATTTTTTGCTGCGAGTTGTTTTTGAAGTCCATTGTATCAACACCCACAGTGTTCGCCAATTATACACAAACTGGCCGGGGGTCTTCTTCCTTTTGTTGAGGGTTACAAGTCACGACAGGTGATGGGGTCATGTTAGACGACGTACCCCATCCCCATTCCAACTTTACAAAAAGTATTGAATATTTGAATATTGCTTTTTAATCGGTTTTACTTTCATCAATATATTCTCATCTTGATAACACATACATGATGTATACATAACAATATATGTTCATTGTTGGGTTACGCGAGCTAGCTAGACAAAGTCCAAGCCCAATTGGATGGATGATGTTAACCCCAAACCATCTGGTATATAGGATGGTATGTGGCATTTGCTAGCTAGGTTGACAAAACGGTGAGCGGTACATAATGAGAAAGAATCCATTAATTGCTTGAATGTTTAGAGTTTATTTATAATATATCCTCTCAGTCTCAATCTCGGTCTCAGCCATGCGGGTAGAATGCTGGGCCCGAGCTCCCTTGCTTTAGTACCACATGCAAGAGACAAGACTATGGTCTACTGTCTCCATGTCTATATGCATAGCCTGTGGATGCCCAAACTCCCTCGCATAAATAACCTGTCTTGTGTCAACACACGCATCTTATGAGCAAGCATTATATTGTTCTCGGTTTTGTTTTCTTCTATCTAACAAAGTCTTCGTTTTATTTAAAATATATGTATATAAATTGTTCTAGAACAAGATGCCAAGCCCATGATGCAGACTAGACGGTTTTGATAAATTGTACCCTTCTCTCTCTCTCTCTCTGTTTTTTTTTTTTTTTTCCTTTTCCTCTACAGATTAAGTCAATTTGGTGAAACATCATCAGAGGTAACATGGCCTTACGTTTCAACAATTCAACAGAAGAGAAGGGATTTATTATGGAAGATTGAATAGTGATTAATTGTCTAATTGAATTAAAACGAGTGTGTGACTAGTTAACTATGTATGTATATCTTAGAGAGAAATTCAATGTCCTAGCTAATATGTTTGAGAATTAGAAAAAATAAAGAAAAAGGGAACCCTCCTTGCTTTAATTTGGATGGTTGTTGCCAAGTCAATGTTGAAAAAAAAAAAAGAGTTAATTTCTATGGAAACCTAACCGTGGCCATTAGTAAAAAAGGAATGATTAGACTAGCTTTCTTTTTCAATGTTGCAATTTTTTTCAATCTTGATTTCAGTATATGTGTCCTATTGAGACTTTAGAACTACTCAGGTTGTGCATCTTTAGAGGATACCTCCAAATGTTGATACCAAACGTTGTTCATGACTTTCATGCATTTACCAACAAATCATGGATTGGAGGATTGTATGTACACGACATCACCGGAATTGATTTCTTGGATAACTTCACTGCTTCATATTATATATTGAGAAAAATTTTTGCTCCTTGAACGAACGAGCCCAGTAATGTATATGAGGGCTAATCGAAAGATTACTTTTCCAGGTGGTGTCATCTCAGAAGGTCAGAGAAGCAGCCATCTTGGACCACAAAGGGCTGCTCATTGACGTGTATGGTGCTACAAATGAGCAGGCATTCCCTTATAATTTTCAGTACTTTTTACTGCTTTTCTCCGTTAGGTAACTTAATTTGATAAGGCATAAGTACTCAATAATTTCTAAGCTCAAAAGCACTGAAGAACTGAATGTGGAAGCATGCTCCTAAGGGCAATAAGAGTGCATGAGTGTTTTTTTTTCAAAACAATCCTACCCATCTCTCTCTCTCTCTCTCGTGGTGCCATCTTATGTTATATATGAAGCAAGTACTTAAATGCATGTATACAATTTAAAAAAAAATCAACCAAAAAATTTGAAATAATGTTACGAAAAGGGCTACTATTATAATAAAGTATATTTTGCATAAAATGTTTAAAAGAATATCTGAGTTTTACCTCTGCATTTTTGAAGGTTTATTAGTTGAATTGCTTAAAATTTCCAATTGTATGGCATTTTAGAGGTTTTTGAAACTATATGCGGAATCCAAATACACTATATATGTGTGTGTAGGATAAAGTAGTTTGTTCTTGATGGGTATCAGATTCTGTAAATATGTGAGGTTTCAACTTGACAATTAACTAAGTGTTTTGTTTTTCAATGATGGAAGAAGCTGATTAATAGTGATGGATATTTTTAAAAGGAAGCGACATATGCATGAATACATAGGTCATATATTGTCAGGTTTCGTCTAAGGGCTAAGCATTAATAGTTGTAATAAAGCATAATGTCTCTCCTTCATTGCTACTAATATATAAAAATATCAACATAATTTCATACGGTTATTTGGTCAGAAAGGTAAGCAAGGAATAAAAGCTAGAATAAGGAGGTGGGAGACCTAGAATTTAGGCAATTGGCTAGTAAATAAATGGTTAAGTAAATTGAAAGAGCTGGCTTGATTAGATTATTGTAACGTTTGTCATACTTTATTAGTTGGATGAAAGAATGATGAAACAAGCAGTTACTGACTAATGATCACACCTAGTTTAGAAATTAGAATTATTGGATTACTCCATTTTTCTGGACACCTGGCAATACCCAAAAATTGTAGACACCTGTCAATTATATAGCCTAGCTATCAATACCCATCATCTGAAGGGGCCCCAGTAAGCATATTTGGACGTCTAATAATCAATCCAATCTGGTGATTTATGTTTGGCAAACCCTTGCAATAATCCTTGTTAATTGTTGGGAATCTCCTATAATGATTGGTTCCTGAGTTATTGCATGCAATTCCATGTTGAGCTCTTGTAGGGGAAGGGAGGATGTTTTGTTTCTGTGCTCTCTTCTGTAGTTCCCTTGATAATACATCAATGAATCACTCGGTTCTTCTGTAACAATTTTATCACTCCGGACAAAACGAAGATAAGGACGGAATTAGATTATAGATAGCAAGTACAAAAAGAAAAGAACTCTTTGCTTTTAAATCTTCTAATTTTCTTTCTCTTTGAAAATTAATGACAAATTAAAAACAAGATTGAAGACGGCACGTGATTGGCCTACTTACTATTTTATCTTTTCGGGTGGAACTGGAAACAAAGAAAGATAGGTGGTCTCTGTTTTTTCGTGTACATATATTATACGTAGGAAAAAGAATCATCACTGGGGAGCTTGCCTTTATTTCTGCCACGTGGAAGAATCTTGGGTTGATTCCTACATACGTACAGTAAACTTTAACGTACGAACCCATTTTCTGCCACGTGAAAGAATCTTTGTGTTGATGGTCCCACATTAGTAAGCATTAACGTCTCAGATTGAGATAGATAGATATTGGCCAAATCTCCCAACTTCCCCAAGTCGTTCCGATTCGAGAAGTGAGATATTTGAAGACGTTTGGTTTGGGGAGTTATGGCATTGGCATCGTCCTCGTCCACCATCCGTTACTGGTTTAGGCATCTGTCTCATTTACAACGTCAGCAACAGTGGAAACTGCCGAGTACGCCGCAGCCTATCGTTGTCGAGGGCGAACAACCTGAGCACAAAGGAGCCGCGTGGCTTAGCTGACGCGTATACCCCGACAAGCTGCCAACCTGGAATTTGCTGACTTGGCCATAGGTGGCCCAATTTGTCGGTCTCAGCTCGACAACATTACCTGGTGTGGGCCCTCCCTTGTCCCCTCCTCTCCCAATGCGTCCGGCGTCAAATATAATTTCGTGTCGACGACCAGCATGGCTGGTCCGAGCATCTTTTGTCCTACCGCCTGCGGGGCCCACCCTGACGTGTTATGTGACGTGTCGTCAAGGAGGAGGAGAAAGCCTTAACCTCTACTCGCCTATAAATACCCCGCCCTATTAGCCACCAGACACATTTCTTCACACTCCCAGACCTCCAACCTAAACCAATTATCCATCTCTCTCTGTTCCCCCTCGCTTAATTCTCTCTGTCTCTCTTCAGTTTCCTCTCCCGCAAGGCCGCAACTGCCAACTCACTCCGTCGCTCTTTCTCTTCAGAAATGTCTGTTGATTCTTCAATTTCGTATCATCACGACTCTGCTATTGATGAGAAACACGCAAAAGCGCTTCAGTTCATCTTAGACATGACTAAAAATGCAGACTCGGTTCAACAGAAAGTGTTGGCCGAGATTCTTGCTCAAAATGCGGAAACCGAGTATCTTAGGCGATACCAGCTGGGTGGGTCGACCGATCGTGACACCTTCAAGTCGAAGGTCCCCGTGGTCACTTATGAGGATCTTCAACCTGAAATCCAACGCATCGCTAATGGCGATCGTTCCGCCATATTATCGGCACACCCTATCTCTGAGTTCCTCACGAGGTGAGATACTCTTTTTTTATTTTTTATTTTTATGTCTTCCTCTTAGTCTGTTAATCATTATTTATTCGGAGGAAAAGTTCCTCTGGAATCTAGAATTTGCTTGTAACGTCGACTTATCGTTCTCCAGTTCTGGAACTTCGGCTGGCGAAAGAAAACTCATGCCCACCATTCAGGAAGAGTTGGACCGTCGCCAGGTCCTCTACAGTCTTCTCACGCCTGTGATGAACCTGTAAGTAGTACTATTGTGTCATTATCTTTCTTTCCTTTTCTGGCTTTTATCATTGCCAAGATGAACGTAAACCGAGCTTTGCTGCGCATTATTTTAAATTCACGTTTAAGCCCGCCCTCTTTCATTCCTTCAACCCTAAAATTGGGCTTATTTTAAGGTTAAAGGAAAGAAACATTTATTATGATTTATGAATTATCTGATCTGATGGGTTTTTTGTCTTGTATTGTGGCAGTTACGTACCGGGACTGGACAAGGGGAAGGCACTTTACTTTTATTTCGTCAAATCCGAGACAAAGACGCCAGGTGGTCTGTTGGCCCGCCCGGTTCTCACCAGCTACTACAAGAGCGACCACTTCAAGACCAGGCCCTACGACCCTTACAATGTCTACACCAGCCCCAACGAGGCAATCCTCTGTCCTGATTCCTTCCAAAGCATGTACACCCAGATGCTTTGTGGCCTCTACCAGCGAGAGGAAGTCCTCCGAGTCGGTGCCGTCTTCGCATCCGGCCTACTCAGAGCCACCCGCTTCCTTCAACTCAATTGGAGAGAACTGGTGAGCGATATCGCTACCGGGACCCTGAGTCCCAAGATTACCGACCCTTCAATCAAAAAATGCATGGTGCTTCTCCTTAAGCCCAACCCAGAACTCGCTGATTTCATTACCAGAGAGTGCTCGCAAGAGAAGTGGGAAGGAATCATCAGCAGAATTTGGCCCAACACCAAGTACCTAGACGTGATCGTCACGGGTGCCATGGCCCAATACATTCCCACCCTTGAATACTACAGTGGTGGCCTGCCCATGGTATGCACTATGTACGCCTCCTCCGAGTGCTACTTCGGCCTTAACCTCAAACCAATGTGCAAGCCCTCGGAGGTGTCCTATACCATCATGCCAAATATGGCCTACTTTGAGTTCATCCCCCACGAACCATCCTCGGCTTCCCTGACTCGTGACTCCCCTCCTCCCCGTCTTGTGGACCTTGTGGATGTAGAGTTGGGGAAAGAGTACGAACTGGTGGTCACTACCTACGCGGGGCTGTACCGATACCGAGTCGGAGACATACTCCGGGTCTCTGGGTTCCACAACTCGGCGCCACAGTTCCACTTCGTGAGGAGAAAGAACGTGCTGCTGAGTATCGATTCCGACAAGACCGATGAAGCCGAGTTGCAGAACGCGGTGGAGAACGCGTCGAAGCTCTTACGCGAGTTCAACACTAGCGTGGTTGAGTACACAAGCTTCGCCGACAGCAAGAGTATCCCGGGGCATTACGTGATCTATTGGGAGTTACTGGTGAAGGACCCGAGCAATTGGCCTACCGAACAAGTGCTGAACAATTGTTGTCTAGCCATGGAAGAATCACTGAACTCGGTCTACAGACAAGGTAGGGTGGCGGACAACTCGATTGGTCCCTTGGAGATAAGGGTGGTGAAAAGCGGTACGTTCGAAGCACTAATGGACTACGCAATCTCGAGGGGTGCTTCCATCAACCAATACAAGGTGCCAAGGTGTGTGAACTTCACACCCATCATGGAGCTCCTTGACTCCAGAGTGGTGTCTGTGCATTTTAGCCCAGCCCGCCCACATTGGACCCCAGAACGACGACGGTGATGGGACTTGAGGCGATGTAGCGAACCGAATAAATTAAAATTCTGAATGTCTCGACCACCAACTAAAACAGCTTTTGGAAAAATTGACTAGTTTAATTACCTTTTTTTTCCTCTTATTTGTATTGTTATGCTTTACTTTGGCTACGCTGTTTATGTTTTATGAGAAAGCGCCCTTCGACCTTTCATTTCATGGCAGGATTTGTAATATCAAATAACCTGGCTGTAAGCATAATGGACTGTCGTCTTGGATGCAATGCATGTTTATGAATATTTTCTTCTTAATTTCTTTTCTCTCTCTCTCTCTTTTTTTTGTTCGGTTAGGAAAACGTGAAATTGGCATAACTCATAACTGGCAGAGAAATCAGGTTAACATTCATCTGCGCTGGGTGCATTAAATGCATTGTTTACAGCACACACGTGCAGTATATTCTTCAATCTTTGGCCGGAAAGCATGTATCAAAGCATGAAAAGCATCGGCCGTTCCGGTCGTGAAACATTCGCTTCGCCCCTTCCTTTCTTTCTTCATAGTTGTCAATTTGTCAGGTACTCCAAACATGGTTATGGTGAATGGGTTAGCAGATTCGAGCTTGTCTGTTCTATATATTTATTCCATTTATTTATGGTAGGTTGGTCGGTGGAGCCCTGACAGGCATTAATTACCGGCAGCACAGAACTACAACAAACTTACGGATTACAGGCCATAGCAGAGACGATGGATCCCAGATAACAAACCTCCGGGCCGTCTGACAAGCCAATGACCCGGATCGATCCCCACTTCCCAGATGGAGGCGTACGATTTTTCTTCAATAAAAGAGGCAAATAATCGAGATAGCATTAATTAAACACAAGTCTTATGGATTTGAGCAACTTTGAATGAAAGGTCTTCGCCTGATGACTGATGTGTTTTCATTTTACAAAGATGGGTGGGGGCGGGCAACTCAGTCGGGCGGCAGCCCCAAGAACAGGAGTTTTGTTCTTGGGCTGGGCAGGGCAGGTGGGTTCAGCTTCTTTGACCACTGGACCCATATACATTACCAACTTGCTAACTTGCTAAGCAGCAAGAAAAATCATTATTCGGTATATATTTATATATTTATATTTCTGGGTAAATTATCTGAGTTGAAAAGATAGATCCAATATTCTAAGTCAAAAATACTGTATAATATAATATTAATAGAAAATTATCCGGTGACATATAAAATATAAAGTTTTAAATTTGCTTTTAATATTTTTTCAAGGGTAGGCGTAAGGCGGGACAGGTGTTAAAAAAATCATGCAGTGTGCCTACCTGATCCGACTGATTTTGCATTGGCTCTTTTGTAGGAAACATTATCCTTCCGGCGAATTCCTATCTAACTTTGCATACTTGACTAATACCCTAAAAGCCTTGAAACTGGTGTAATACTTCAAAAGTCAAGTCATTCAACCTTCAAATTTGTAGTAGTGTATCACCATGCTTGAATGATGTTGGCTTTCTCTAGTGATTCCCACTTTGGTCTAGGTTGCCCATTCTATAATTTAGACCTAATCCTAAACCTAGGAGGTGGGGTAGGATACATCTGATACAATTATTACACACTTTGACTAATACGTCAAAAGCTTTAAGACTGTTGGAATATTTATTGTATCCACTATAAGTCAAGCCGAATTGGATGCTAAGGAGGGTAGGGTAGGTAATTATAGATCACCTCTTCCAGCCCTTGCAAGCAAATTTCATGAGTTCAAGAGAGCATGTTCCCCTTTTACTGCAAAAACCTTGTTTTCCCACTCTTCGCATTGAAATTCAAACGAATTAAAGGGTAAAAATATAATATCCTATTTACATTCAGCCCAAATCATTGTCACAAATTTTCCAGGAAAATCCATTATTGTATTACTATAATAGATAAGATGATATTCAAAACTATATTCTCAAAAAATCAGAATGCGACTAACCTTCCTAGTCAAAACTATTCTCAAAACTACTAAATTAAAGGTAATTAGATTAATTAGGTGGTTGGAAGAGTAGGCAAGAGATATCCGATTAATTGTAAAAGAAGATTCCCTTAAAAGGTATTTTGTAGGTGAGTGAGTCCTTTGTTTTCCACAACCACAAATTCTATTAAAAATTCACTCTAAAAACTTTAAATTTTATTTTCAATATCTTTTATTCATGATATATAATATCAAATTCATTTTGTTAATAATATATAATATCTTGATCATTTTTCGTTCAGTTTATTTACGCTATTCAATATCCGATTGCAATCCCAATTCAATCCGAAACTAATATAAATATATGATGGATAAAATTCGATCCAAATCCGAATACAATTGAATCTGCCTTATACACGTATTGGCACAAAGTAATGCGTTTTGGATTGAAGATGTTGGGTCCATCTACCAACGACATGTGAACAAGATATTCAAGGACTATATGGGGAGGAACGTTGAGGCCTACATTGATGACATAGTGGTGAAAAACTTGAAGCCAAGCCAGTACAACATGAAGTTGAACCCCATAAATGTGCCTTTGGCATCACCTCATGCAAGTTTTTGGGCTTTGTGGTCACTCAACGAGACAATGTGGCCAACCCTAAAAAAATACAAGCCATACTTGACATGGAGCCTCCTCGATATTTCAAGGAAACTCAGAGACTCACATGGAGGCTGGCCATCACCAACATGACCACTATGGTCCTAGTGGCGTTCAGAGCAAGCTGGTTGAGGGGAATATTATAGTAATTAAGGATATCTAGGACTAGGGGAGGCAAGGGAAAACGAAGGCCAAAGTAGAGGTATTTCTCGTGCACACACACCTCCCCCTTGGCAGGCTACCACGGCTGGTCACCAACGTAGGGGGACTCTAACCCTATAGCCCCCTGGGATATGGTACATCTTGGACAAAGCCCTCACTTGCTCTTTGCTGAACTCACTATCAAAATTGGAGCAGGGGTAACACATCAATGTCACGTCACGCCTTGGTGATCGGCCTTGTTCCGCTCCTCGAGTGTAGGTTCCTTAGCCTCCTCTGGCTCCACCACTTAAGGTAGCTCAGGGGCATTCATCGTGGCATCAACTGTCGGATCCCTGTGGGGTGGTCCCCTCCCTTCACACCTGGGCGCTAAAGCCTTGAGGGGGGGGGGGAACTCTTGGAGTTAGCTCTTGGAGTCACTGCTATCACTTCCACCATTGGCTGAGGTGGAAGGAGAACTACTAGGGTTACTCTAGTCAGGAAGGGCATAGCACTCAGGTCCAGAGATTGAGGCCGACATATTGAAGATGGGAGTCCTTTACCTTGTGTTTGTTGGAAGAAAGAAAACTTAGGGAATCGGTTGATGGTAGCTTAGGTCTTTTCGATCACAAGTGAAGACTCAAGGTTCGAGCAAATGGTGAAGACCTGCTCAACCAATGTCCCTATTTAAAGGAAAACGTAGGGTTCAAATCCCTTTAATCTAACAGCCACATACTATTTGATTTGATAGTCCGGACCGACAGGCTACACGTGACATCATCCTTGGAAAGACGAAGCGATGCCGAAGAAATGAGCTAGTTTGCCTATTAGCACTAGGTCAAGAACGACCCAGACCGGATGCTCCTCTACACCATTTCCCGCACGGCCTCGACCGATCAACACCAACGCCTGTCCCATGTATGGACCTGCATTGGATGATGCCAACACCGGTACAAGGCACAACCAACGAATGCGGATGTTTGACACCCGTGCAGGTCACGGTCACGCGTTATTGGCCCATAACAATCCTCCACTGAGATGGAGAGCGAACAAAGAGCTAGTCGCCACATAGCCGCTAAGTAGAGTCCTCTATATCCGAGGCCAACGCCTCTACGCAACTCCATTGTAGTCTTTTAGGCTGAAGTCAAGGTGTCTGTGCAGCATGCCATCCGAGCTCGACCAGTAGGGCCACAAGTGTGGGGGCAAGTGATGTAGGGATACTTGGTAGTCCTCAGATTACACCACATCGGGTTGGTCATATCAAATCTTGACTGCACATCACCACCAACTGCTTCCATCCACTCCTAAGGCAAGGTTAGCTATAAAAGGGGGCATTCACTTCAATGTAAGCATCCAAAATCCATAGAGAACCATTCTTGGCTATTACGGTCTAAGCTCTGAGCTCTCATCTCTAGCTTGGTCCGAGTCTCTGCCCCTGGGATAATACTCAGGGCCTTTGACGTGTGCTCTTCTCTTGTTTATAGATCGGGCCTATCGGCCTCAGTCACTAGCGAAATTACTTTGTTGGCCTCGACCTCATATTTGGCAGCAACAGTCATCACCATATCACCATTCCATTGTGTTGGGTAATGCATCCATTACCATACTTAAAAATATATTTTGTTATATTATTGTTTTTATTCACCAAAAGACAAAACAATAGTCCATTAAGCAGGGGGATAATTTGTTAAGTCGGGATAACATTTAGGGAGCGTTTTACAACATGAATTGTTTTTCTTGTTGCCGGTTCCAAAAACAAATAAAAAACATTTGGTTTAAAAACAAATTGTTTCTCAAAACAAAAAACACAAAAAACATGTTCTTGGTTTTGTGTTTGTTTTTTGTTTTCAAAATTGAAACAAAAAACATGTTCTTGAATTAGGTTTAGAAAACATGTTTTCATCTTATTTGTTAAATTCATGTTCCATAAATCATCTAATTTCTATACTTTAAATTTTGTTTTTATTTTAAAAACCAATATTTTTTTTTTGTTGAAAAAACATGTACTGAACCAATTTGTTTTTTTCCTTTTGAAAATAAAGACAAAGTTCAAGAGCATATGTTTTGTTTCTTTTTTCTTTTTTTTTTTGTTTTTTTTGATTTGGCGATTTCAAAAACAAATTTAAACAAAAGCATGCATATTGTAGAACGCCCCCTTAGCTGCCCAAATTGAAGATGGAAGAGATGGTAATGTTGCTGAGGCTTAATTTTTCATCCTAAGCTGAAAAATTTTATATGGAGATGTGTAGGGTTGGCAATTTTCACCCCAACCGATGTGACCTATCTAACCCACAAAATTCACCCATATCCACCCATCCCAGCAGTGGGTCAATATGGGTCAAGTGATCCATTAGCTAGGGTCAAGGGGAAAGGGTCAGGGTGAGGTTAGGTCGAGGGTAACCACTGATCAACATTGATTAGGTTTATCTAGGGTTTGTGAAATTTTACCCTCTCTCTCTTACTCACACACAGACACCCACCCAACCCACCGAACCCACCCATATCCACCCATCCCAATAGTTGGTCAATATGCCCTATGGGTCAAGTGACCCATTAGGGTCAAGGGGAAAGGGTCAGGGTGATGTTAGGTCGAGGGTAACCATGGATCAACATTTATTAGGCTTATCTAGGGTTTGTTAAACTTTTCTTTCTCTCTCCCTCATATCTTCACCTCTGTTGAAAGAGAAAGAGGAATTTCCCATTCAGCCTCTGGTTTTTGCTTCTTCAAACCTTCGAAGATGGTGGAACTGATACGACAACAACATCGATTTTGCTTCCTTCAAAAGCTTATTGAACGATCTAAAACGAAGATGAGTGGAATATCTACTTTTGGAGACAAACCACTGTGATAAACAAGATTCAAGACATTTCCTTTTGATTTGAAGAAAAACCCCAAATTTTCGACTTGGTTGCCTTGAAATCCTTGATCTTGATGTTCTTCGATGCAAATATGCAATTAATATTAGAGATTTTGGGTTTTATGACAAATAGTTGTGATAACTCAAACAGTTGTGTTCTGTTTTTTGTTTAAATTTATATTTTATATTTTAATAATTTTTATAATTTTCTATAATTTCTAGTTTTTGGCTACATTTTTGAATCTTTTATGTATTGTTTATAATTTCTGTTATTTAATTGGCTATAATTTTATTTAATACTTTTCTATGTTTTTTCTTTCTACAATTTCTTCTATTATAGATAAAATATATTACCATTTTCTATGTCTCTATGCTATACTTTTTTTTTATCATGTTATGTGTTGTATATTGTATTTTTGGTTATTTATTTGCAACATTTTCTTGTTTTTATGCACTTTCTATTTTTTTTCTGAAATTTTGTATTTTTTAGAACTTCTTTACAATTTCTTGCCATTTCCTGGATTTTTTTTATAACTTTAAATTTCTTCATTATTTCCTATGATTTTTCTCCAATTTCTGATGTTTTACACAATTTTTTTTTTTGTTTTTTTATGCTTTTTTGTGTTTCATTTGAAAAATTGATTTTTTTTTCGGATAAGTACATTTTACCACACTACAAAATTCTGAATTCCACTGCTACCTTACACAATTCGAAATGACAAACACCCTCACCCTAAAACATCAATACCGGCCATGTATTAGCATCAATTCCGAGCTGGCACCTACCCCAACTAGGGCTGATCATTTCAGCCCGGCACGGAAATTCTGGGCTTAGGCCTAGGTTTTGTGTTTAGGCCCGGCTTGGGCCCACATCAAGCCTAGCCCGGCCCACATATATTTAAATTTACACATTTTGTGTATAATGTATACATATGTATACATGTTAGGGGTTATCATGGACCGAGCCGGGCTTTGCACTTATAATAAGTGCTATATAGATGTATAAATTATATAATATAATGTAAAATATATAATATAATATAAAATAACATGTATATATATCTATACATTATACGCATGATGTGTAAGTTTAAATATATGCGGGCCGGCCCGGGCCAGGCCTGAACACAAAACCCTGGCCCAAGCCCAGAATTTCTGAACCGGGCCCAGCCAAACTGAAATGATCACCCCTAGTATGTGGATTAATTTGGGTGAGTTGCTTCTCAACCCACACCCGACCCAACCGAACCTACCCATTTGCCACCCCGAGAGGTGTATCGAAAGCCATTGCAATTAGTTGCTTTACTGGTTCAAAGAGATGAATGAATCTATGGAGCATTTTTTTAAACACCCTTACGCAATAGTTGTTTGGTCTGGACCTTCTTAATTATCAATGAGAACTGACAGATTGGATGGAGTTTGCTTCAAAAGACTGCTGAGGGTGAGCGATCGAAGGCCTTCAGATGTTTTGTTTGTTGGAACATCTATAAGGCTAAAAATGGCTTCTGATTTAGGGGTAAGGATATTGAGCTAGGCGGGCTGATAAACAAAATAATGATGCTATTGGACCTGATCAAGCTGGAAAGAGTTGCTAACCTAGGGCGCAGGGTTGATCCCATTAAACTTAGATGCTGGTTGGAGCTGGGGGTAGGGGTGCCAATTGGACCAAAAGATTTGGTCCAATCCGATCCAATCCAATATGAGTTTATTACAAATGAATCAGATCCAATCTAATCCAATGAATATTTTTTACCATTTTGGACCGGTCCAATTCAGTGTCTGGGCCATCTAATCTGTTCAAATCTGTTTTAATTTAGATTATTATTCTAACCCAAACCTAGTCCATTAACACCTATATTCATTCTTATATATCTTTTATCCATGGGCCAGATATTGGATCAATCCAATCCAATCCAGTATAAATTCATAGATGGACCAGGTCCAATCCAATCCAATCCAATAAATATTCTGGCCGGACTGGTCCAATTCAATGTCTTTGTTGGTCCGTCCAAATTAATTTTGGCCCAAAACTGGTCCATTGACACCCCTAACCGGGGGAAGGAGTGTTAATGGTTGAGGAACAGTAATGGCTCAATTGTTTTCGGCTTGAGGGTGGAAGGCAAACTGTGTTTCTGCAAAAGGAGCTGAGACTCTTGCCATAAGGGCTGCTAGAGTTAGTGAAGCAGTTGCAGTATGGGCTGGCATGCCGCGTGATAGTGGAGTCTGACTCGATGGAAGTCATTAAAGACTTGGAAAGTGCTGATGTCGTGACTCTCCTCTGTCTGTTTTTGATGTATCAATGTATTCTGCAACTGCTGAAGAGATTTACTGTCATAGAGACATACTGCTTTTAATCTCACGGGTTTCTGTTGACACTTGCTTTTGGGAATTGGTAAATAATGGTAAATCCTAAAATATGGATCCATTAGCTAGCTTTTAAGTTTTAAATTCTTCTGCTAGGAATTTAGTTCAAAGAACGGGATTCAGAAGCCTGTGGAATTGGACCCACTTCATTTCCCTTTCCAAAGAGACAAATGCAATCTAAGAATAAGAAGCTAGAGACCTTTACTGTGGTCTGTGGCCATATCCTCTTCATACGTATATACGATTCCGTTGAAAACCGTGTAAACAAGACAGGTCACAGAGTCACCGCCATTATTCAATTTATGAGGTTGGAACTTGGAAGTTGTTTGGTACTGGGTTGGACCGGTTCGCAATATAGGTCAGTAGTCTAATTGGAAATTAATTTGAGATTTTAAACCTCATCCTCATCTTCTGTACATTAGCTTTCCCTCCCTGAACTGGTTGCTAGAATATTTAAGATGTTAGACTTTATTCTGTGTACAATTTTACATTTTGTTCATAACCATTAGTCCAATACCTTTTCTTTTGCTGCAATTAATTTTTTTTTCTGTATTTTTGAATTCAGCCATGAGGTTAGTAATACAGAATCAAATCATGCTGCAATCTGCACTTACATACGTACCCAAAACTTAGAAAGAATGAGATGTAAAGAACCTTTGTTACAACTCGCAATCTGGCATTGCATGTTTCGCTCACAGAAGAAGGTTGTTAAAACAGCCCCAATATCGATCTCAAGATGAGTCCAGAATTCCTATAACTCACAATGCAAAGATTGATCTTCAAGAAACTTTAACTGAACTGTTTCTGCACCTCTATTTCGTTTGGAGATTTGGAATAGCTCTTAAGCAACTCAGTTATCATTTGAAACGTTGTTTGAAGCATGCATGATTAATGTATTCTACATCACCTGACAAGGTCAGCAGTTCCATCAGCTCCAACCGGTACTCTAGCCCTCTGAGGTGGTAATGTCCCAATAGCATGCACCTTAAGACAGACAATGTGGCAACGCAATAGTACTGAGAGCTAGACTCCACACCTAAAGCAGTTCCATCAGCATGATTGTATTCTACATCCCGACTGACTGAAATGAGGGGCTGGAACTGAACTCAAGTTTCTCTATAAGTTCAGCACAATTTTCTTCCTCTGTAATGTGCATGGTTCCAGTTGAGGTGTTCTCAGAGACAGGGGTAGTCTAATTAGAATGCATTTTAGGAGAAAGGGTTGCAAGAAGACCGTGTGTGACCCATGTTAGTTCTGACATTTCAGCAACCCCAGTATAGGAACAGAAATAACACAGAACAGATCATCTACCTAAATCCACCTATGAAATTACAATGAAAATTCCACCATACATTGTCTTTTCTTTTTTTTTTTTTTAATCTTAGATTTTTAGTAGAGATAAATATGCCAGTTTGATAAATTCCAGAATTTCATGGCCATCGCTACATATCATCTATCTAATTACTCCATAAAATTACATTGAAAAATCCACCCTTGCATTACCTTTTTCTTAATTTTCCTTGGATTTTTAGTCTAGATAAATAAGCAGTTTGAAGAAATCTGAAATTCCAAACCGGAACCCTTATGGACCTAGTCAAACCTTACTATTAACCCTAATCCATTCTGAATCTGATTGCTAGGTCCATCACCATTCCTTTAGGTTTTCCAACAAGTCATTCACGATCTTCTCTTCTCCAACAAACTATTGCATTTGAAGGGCGGCATTGTTTCTTTTAGTACTTTCCCGTAGTTCCTTCACATTTATATATAAAAGATAATGATCGAGGTGATGCTCAAATCAAACTGAACCAAATACACCATTAAAATACAACCACAAGTATATTAGCCTAGATAATGAATAAACAGAACGTGCAAGCCAATATATTCTAAGGAGCTGTCTGCACTCTGCAGTGCACATCTGAATTCCGAAAAACTACAATTTGGAAGCTAAAAAAATAAACAAATACCAAAGTGCAAGCTTATAACTAGTTTGTTTAAGGTTTGAATGAATCTTTTAGATCTTTAGATGAAATCGCATTGGCTCCCCAAAGAGCGCACCCCGCATGTGCCCCACAACACTTCCCAATCATGCATTAGGAACATCTCCCAATTACAATTACAAGTATAGGGAGATGTTCCCAATGCATGATTGGGGTGTGTTGTGGGGAGGAATTAGAACTCCTTACATAGATCTTATGACAATTGAGATTCACAATAATATACAAGAGTTGCCTTTCCAGCTTGGTGGCATGGATTAGTTTAGATGATCAATTGCGCTCATACTCTATGGTCTATGGGAATAGACATGATTGTAGCATTTTAGCACGACCGTCTCTCTCTCTAATGGTAAAAAAGAACAAATATAGCGAGTCTCAAAACCTTCTTTTGACCAATAACTGACCGGGAATCCTTATTAATCTGATGAAGAAAAAAGAATGGGTAGAGAAGTGAGGCAGTGAAGCTACACCAAGCGCATAGACCTCTAGTTTAGTTTGAAGTCTCACGTGAGATGAGAATTTAGCTATGCTTGGTTTGAAGGAAAAGGTAGTAGGGAAAGGAAGGGAAACATAGGGAAACCTATACAGGTTTTGTAAAGGTTTTCCTACATTTCCCTTCTTTTCCCAACTTTTTCCTTCAAACCAAAAGAAAGCAGTGAGGACCATATGTTTCTCAGTAGTATCAATATGTTCTGGGCCTGCAATCTTGAGATACATGCCTCAAGAAATCTATATATACACTAAAACAAGGATGTCTATGCTTTTTTCTGTTTTTTTTTTTTTTTTTGAAATTTCTGTTTTTGTAACTCAAGTAGCCAATCAATCACCTTTAAGACTTTTCCCACTATCTTTCCTCATTATCTCACCATCAACTCTCCTCTTTCTCATTAACTCCAATTATCTCTCCTCTTTAATCATGCCATTAAGTCTCTCTCCTCCAATAACCCAGGCTGTCTTGTGTAACAGCATCACATTGTAGCTAATTTTTTTTCCCTTTAGTAGTACTCATTAATTAATCCAATTATCTCTCCTTATTAATCATGCCATTAACTCTCTCTCCTCCAGTAACTCAGGCTGTCTTGTGTAACAAGATCACATTGTAGATAAATTTTAAGCAGGGTTCACGAGTAGCCGTGTTGTACAGTCCAGCAAAGCAATCCCTAAACTACTAAGTTCAGGGGAGAAAGGGCTGAGTTCTAGCAGTTTCAAAACCACTAGAGTCTGAAGAAACTGATGGAAACCATGGTTTTGTGCAGGAAAACTGAGAAGAAAAGAGCAAAAAAAAAAAAAAATGTAAATAAACTGTCTGTATTCCTTCTAGAAAAGCTCCTTTAATCTGTTCTAGCTTTCTTAAATAGACATATAATTGGAAAACAACTAAGAAACCCATAAACTGTACAACTAGGAATTTCTAAACTAAATAAAATTTCTTTTATGATAAGAGTCCTAAATTGACAAATAAGTATCATAATAAGAATCCTAAACTGAAAAAATTACTCTTGTAATAAAAATCCCAATTCATAACTGACAAAGAAACTCATATAATAAGAATCCTAAATTGATACCCAAAAGAATTATTTCGAAATAAAACCAAAGATAACATGGGGTCTGCTCAGCTGAGCTAACACGGATGCTGTCTTAGAGTTGGTATTGCCCCTTTGATAATACACCTTAGCCACTTGGGGTGGTCTGACTGTTCAGACCTAATATTTAAGGGATGATGATAATACATCATCATCAGAAATTGAATCTCCCTGTTCGTAATATTTAAGGGTCCCACAATATATGTATCATGTTAGAAAGTTGCAAATAAAATTGTACATTTTTTCTAAAGAGAACAAAATGTGTGGAAAGATCAGACAGACAGTCTGCACGATGGATTATTGGATATGAGCAATAACTGATGAAGGAAGATTTGGCCCGACCTAGTAATCACTCAATATGTGGCAAAGGCAACAGCTCGGCACAACAGCACGCCCAAGGCGTGAGCTCCGAAAGGAGGAACCAGCGGTCCGAACTCCCTACAAGGAGCCCGAACTCCCTGCAAGGAGCCCGAGCTCTCCCTTAGGCCCCGAGCCTTACAAACACAAAGGGCAACAACCCGAACTAGCCTGCCCCATGGCAGTTCGGGACACACCTCTATCTGAACTCAAGACTTCACCTCGCTCACCACTCCAGCACTTCGCCTCTAGGACGCCAAACTGAACAACTGTACCACGCCTGACACCGAGGAAGTCCGTACCCAGGGGCGGCGCACCTGACTAACTTGGGATCTGACACTTGACAGCCGCACTTCAACGGTCACCTGCCACTGCCACCTGCCACTGCTATCTCCAGTCGCAGAGACGGCCCCGACAAAGAGAGCAGTGGCGGTTTTGTCCCAACAGAGGTGATGACACCCGAACAGGCAGGAATGCAGAGATAATCATACCCGACTTGACAGAAGCTTAGGAGTGAGTGCGCGAGGTGGTTATAAAAGGCTCCTTACCCCCCCAAGAACAAGGAATGTGAATTTTGCGCCATCTAGTTTTATCTTGCCTTTGAGAGAATACCAACTTGAGCTTTGGAGCAATCTCATCGGGTTCCTCCCCGGAGATTCCTCATCTTCTCCATTTCAGGCTCCTTGTTGCTCCAGTCAGAGGCAAGGCCGTTGACAGCTAGGACCGGCCGAATTGCGCACCATCAATTGGCGTCGTCTGTGGGAATGCTTTCAAAAGCCTCCCTCTAAAACTCTCATAACCTATTTTTTCTCCAAAAAACCCCAACACTCATGGCTTCTTCCAGTAACGCCGGACGTGGCATGGAGATCAACACCACCGGTGAACAACTTCAAGTCCCCGTGGTGTGCATCGGGCAGTTCACCATCCCCCTTCTGGTGGATGGGATCCTCAGCCTGAATGTGCCACGAACAGTGGCGCCCGTAAACCTTCCCGCCATGAATGTCCCCTTTCCACTCCCTATCGAAACAACCTTTACTGAACCAACTGCTATCCCCCTGGAGACTAGCCAGAGCCAGTTTGACGACTTGATGCAGTGCATGCGGGCAATGGAAGCCCAAATGCAGTAGTTTCAGCAGCATCAGCTCCAACAACACCAAGTACTGCACCACCTCTCTCAATATCACTATCAGCAGCAGTTCCCCCAACTACCTATCAACCAACCGCCACATCCTGCTCCAAAGCCGGTCAAGGATTCCCCCCAGGGTGGACGCCATCACCGAGGAGAAGCCTTCCAACTTCAGAACTCCCCTAAAAGCCAGACCTCATCCTCGGGCCAAAGGGAAAGAAAAATCACCCCCGCCTCGCAGCTCGTAGGTGGGTCGGGAACCTCGCCCGCAAAGTCAGCACCTCGGCGCTCCAAGCCTGAGTTCACTAGCACTTATCTTGAGGTCATGTCTAAGGTCTTCAGCTTGGGTTCCATAGTTCGTCTCTTTTCCCGACTCGGTTGCTTTTTCTTTGGTGAGTCTCCCTAGCTCCTTCTTTTAGTTCGCTTCCAGTCTTTTCAGTTTCGTAGTTAGCTTCCCTCAGTTCAATTCAGTCCGTAGCTGTGTTAAACCATAGCTTCGATAGTCTCTTAGATGAGCCCGAGGTAGGTGCCCCGGCTCAAGCAGATAGTCTCTTAGATGAGCCCGAGGTGGGTACCTCGGGTCAAGTAGGTGCCTCCGAGGCACATTCCACCTACGAGGTGTGGAAGACCTCGGGTAACCTGGCATCCACTTCTAGTCAAGGTCGGATACCAGATAAGTTTGGTCCTTCTACCATGATGGTAGACAGGCTTAGGAGCCTGATAGCCCGATAGAACCTTCCTAGGGATTACATCTACCTTCTAATTGAGGTCAGATACTAGATAAGTTTGGTCCTTCTAATCGAGGTCGTGATTTTTGGGGAACAGCTCATGGCCGGACTCCGCCTTCAACTGCACCCCCTAATTGTTGAAATGTTAAATCACTTCGATGTAACCATAGATCAACTCCAACCGAACTTTGTCCGGAACGTGGTTGGTACAATTTCTCTCTGCTTCGACTACGCCCTTCCTCTTGACCTTGACATTTTCTCTTCTATCTTGTCGATAAAGAAGAACGGATCTAGCGTTCTCCCTGAGCACAGGCGAACCTACTACCTGTCCCCCCGCCCGGGCTTCAAGTTGTTACATAAGCTTCCCAGTAAAGTCCCGGCCTGGAAACAGGACTACTTTGTAGTTCGTAACTCTGTGGGGTGGCCCTTCCCTACTCACTGGAGGGTGGCCATTCAAGACTCCGACATTAGGCTAGACCGGGATACAAGCGAGATACTTCAGTCTTGGGAGGAGCTCGACTTTGACTACAAGGACTTCCTCGCCGAGAACAAGCTCATCGAGGCCGGTCTGAGTCCCGGTAGGTCGCCTTGTGCAGAGTTAGTATTTTTCTTTAGTAGCCAGTTTCTACTTCTTGGTAGCATTACTGACGTCGAACTCTGTTGTAGGTTCTATGGAGCGATTTAGTGCAGAAAAACTCTTCGGAAAGATGAAGGGGAGAAAGAAGCGAGCTACAAAGAGAGCACACATTGAATCTCCACGGGGTTCTATTCCCGAGCCTGAGCTGCCTACTGATGCTCCTCTGGTGATTAACTTGGAGGAGTCAGAGAACCTTCCACCTCGGGGGCTTGAGGCGGATGCGGAGTCCGTTCTCAAGACTTCAAAGCCCGCTCTCGAGGCCACTATAGAGCCCGCTCTCGAGGCCACTATAGAGCCCGCTCCCATCACTACCTCAGGGAGTGAAAGAACAACTCGGAGCATCTTGAACCCACAATGCAACCTTCGAAAGAGCAAGGGGGTTGCGTATCCCGAGGAGGTCTCTAAATGGGCTGAGCTAACGCCTGCTCAGCTCGGAGCTCAAGCGGCTACCCACTCCATGGTGGTAAGTCTTGTTGTACTTTTAACTTATGCAATTGTTGCTTTACTAGTGCTAACTGGCACTCTTTTGGCAGGTGAACTCCGCCGTGCACGCCCTGACCCTCCAATCAGAGAGATACTTGAAGCGAGCTCAGGCTGCCGAGGATTCAGCCCACGCATCTCACACCGATTTGAAGCTAGCTCGCAGTCAAATCCACTGGCTGGAGGGCAATGTGCTAGCTCTGAGGTTAGAGAAGGAGTAGTGGTTGCGCGAGAGGGAGGAGCTGTTGCGCAAGGTGGAGAGCCATGAGGCAGATAAGGGGACTCTAAAGCACCAAGTAGAGAACCTCGAAGCCGATTTCAAGGAGCGAACTGGCATCCTTCTTGGTGCTATGGAGGAGGCCAAGGTCATGGACGCCAAAGTTCCCACAACTCGGTGTGGTTAATAAAGCGCATGTTCCCACAGCTCGACGTGAGCTCCATCACCACCTTGCAAATCACGGGAGAGGTAGCCCATTAAGCCACCAAAGACCCAGACTCTGAAGAGGAGGGTGACAAAGACATCGTGGAGGCTGACGCTATTGCCGACTAGGCCGGCACTTCTGCGGAGGCCCTAGGCGAGTTCCCCAAGTAGTTCAAACGGTCCTTGTACTTTAAGCCTACGAGCTCAGTTTTTCCTTCTCCTTTTATAAAACTTTTTTGTAATGAAATACATTTTGTAATGAAAATACACTTTTTGCCAAGTGGTGCAATTTACTTTATTAGCTTAAGTAATTATTTTACCCTAAACTGTTGAGCTATCGAGCTAAGTACCCAAAGTGGAGGCTTCTCGACTGTTGTTACCCCGAACTGTCTCCCAGTACTTAGTAGGGGTAACTTTACAATGTACACCGAGGCGAGCAACAAAGTAGGGTATATGCCTGAACTATCTGCACCTGGGCTACTTACGTTGATATCGGTTGTCCCTAACAGGTTCAACCTATTGTATGCCAAGGCAGGCTATGCATCATAGGGTTCGCACCCGAGCTGCCTGCGCCTTAGGCATTACCAGTACTTAGCCTACGCCGATGAGGCGACGAGGTCTTATACGGTGCCGAGGTCTTTTGTTAGCTCGACGCTTTAGCCCTTAGGTTGGGGGAGCAACTTAATAGTCCACTCCTCTGGAGTTTTCCCATGCCGAAGAGGTGACTGGGCACTGAGGTCCTTAGCTCGGCTTTTTGGCCCTTAGGTTGGGGGAGCGACTTAATAGTCTACTCCTCCGGAGTTCGGTAATTATAGGTAATACTGCCTTAGGTTGACAATATTCCATGCTTGAGGTACCTGCTTCCCTTCTAGGGTTTCTAGCTCATACGTTCCTTCCCCGAGCACCCGCTTTACTTGGTAGGGTCCTTCCCAATTTGGCTCGAGCTTACCAACACCGAGCTCAGGTACAATGACTTTATGAAGGACTAGGTCTCCGACGCTGAGGTTTCGCTTCTTGACCCTGGTGTTATAGTACCGAGCTACTCTTTGCTGGTAAGCCTCGGTCCTAATGTACGCGAGGTCCCATACTTCGTCAAGTAGGTCGAGATTGGTGCATAGCTCGTCCCCATTTGTCTCATCATCGTACGCTTCCAGACGTAGCGTGGGGACCTCAATCTCGGCTGGGATGACTGCCACGGTGCCGTAAGTGAGTTTGAAGGGGGTATTGCCTATTACGGTCTTCACTGTGGTTCAGTAAGCCCATAGATAGTACACTGGGCAGCTCGTCTACCCACAATCCCTTAACTCGGTGTAGGCGTGCCTTCAGTCCGCCGAGAATGGCTCTATTTGTGACCTCCGCTTGACCATTCGCTTGAGAGTGTGCTACCAAGGTGTATTCCCATATTTTTGCACCAGTTCTAGAATTTAATGTCCTCTAACTATTTGCCGTTGTCAGAGATAAGTACTCAGGGTAGTCCGAAACAACAAACTATATTCTTCTAGAAGAAGTTCTGCACATTCCGCGTTGTGATCGTTGTGAGAGGTTCGACCTCCACCCACTTAGTGAAATAATCAACTACTACCACTAAGAACCTCCTATATCCTATCGCCGGTGGAAATGGTCCAATTGTATTAATCCCCCATTGTGCAAAGGGCCATGGGATGGTGAGGTACTTTAGGTTGGCAGTGGGTTTGTGGTGGATGTTGGCGTGCTTCTGACATTTGTCACACTTTCTGACGAACTCAATCGCATCTGCTTTCAATGTTGGCCAATAGTATCCTTGTCGTAACACTTTCTGGGCGAGGGCCCTGCCCCCAAGTGTCCACCATAGAGGCCCTCATGAGTGTTGCGGAGCACGAGCTCGGCCTCGAAAGGTCGCAAGCAGTGCAAATAGGGGAGCGTGTAAGATCTTTGGTATAGCCGTTCGTCTATCATAACGTATATTACGATCTGTAGGGAGGGTCCCATGTAGCAGGAAGCTCACGAGTGGATCAATCCAGCTCGACTCTGCTTGTACAACAGGACCAACCTCCACGTTATCATTCAGGTCTAACGATCTGTCATACTTGTCTAAGGGAGGTACTTTGAAGTCCTTGGGCATTGGGACAGCCAAGAGTTCAAGAGACAAAGGGGATGGTATAGAGAGGAGCGGAGTGGTCTTCACTTCGCCCGAGCTTACCTCTTCTTTTCCTTTGAGTTCGAGCAGGTGGTGTGTCACAGTTCGGCGAGCTCGGTGATATCTCCACTACTTCTTTGCCGACTCTACATTGGTGCTGCTTGCTGTTGTGTTGTCAAGAATGGTTCTTGTAGGGAGTGGCTCGGACTGCTGACGACGATTATGGATCGGTCCTTGTCTAGAGTCCGCAGCCAAGACCTCGAATTGGTTCTCAATGAGCGGGCCACGAACTCAGAAAGCTGAGGTGATGTAGGTTTGGGAGGCTGAGAGTCCCTCGACCTGACCACATGCAGAGAGCTGGGTGTGACTGGATTCTCCCTCCTGCCGTGGGACGAGATCTGGCTCTTGGGAGGATTCTGGGCTTGGGAGGTTTCTCCTCACTGAGAGGGGCGTTCATTCCAGCGGCATGGCTTAGTCTGCTGTGAGGCCGAATACCGTGGTGGAATCGGTGGCTGGTTCAGAGGCAACAGGGGGAACTGCTATTGATACTGCTGTTGGTAGACATGGTGTAGAGCTAGCTGCTGGTACAACTGAAGCTGTTGGACTTGCTGCACTTGAGCTTGTATGGTTCGCATGCAATGCATCAAATCTTCAAGCTGGTTTGGTCCAGCTACTAGGGGAAGAGAGGGCTTAGTGAAAGTGGTGCCTACTACAGAGGGGAAAGGAGCGCTCACCGGTGCCACGATCTGAGGCACGTTCAGCGTCGGTACCCCATCCATAGAGAGAGGAAGGGTGAACTGTTCGCGCCTGAGTTGCGCTCGGCGTTGCTGGAGGAAGCCATGGATACTGAAGTTGCAGAGTTTGGTGAAAGAAGGCTTTTCGAAGCGGTTCCCACAGATGGCGCCAATTGATGGTGCGCGATCTGGTCACTCCTAGCTGGCAGGGGCTGCCCTCCTAACTGGCACCAGACAAGATACCTGCGAGGAAGAAGGTGAATGATTTCCAGGGAGTTCTTCCAGCGGGAACACTTCGATGCTTAAGTTAGAACTTGGTGGAGAGTTGAGAAAGAGAGAGTTGCAGAGAAATAAGCTAAGAGTGGAGATGCGCAATATGCAATTTCCCCTGCTCTTTGGGGGCCGAAACTCTTATATAGTGGTGGCCTGTCAAATCAAGCATAACCGCCTTTGATTCTCTGCCGCAGCCGTTACTTGTCAGGGCTGCGCAGGTAATTGTTGCAGAGTATGGCCCTGTTCGACAGGGGACACTTGTCAGAGTTTGGTAGGCACACCGCCGCCTGGCTAGAGATGTGGGTGTAGTCTCCTGATTCGACAGGTTCGGTTGTCATAGGAGATCTTCTTGTGATACGCCAAGCTGCTCTTCCGTGAGCTGCCTTGTACCGAGCTACCTTGTGCCAAGATGCAGGTGCCACACCGAGGTGCTCCTACCTGAGGTGGCCTACTTAGGTTTGAACAGGAATAAATTTATTCTAACTTAGGAGGCTCCCGAGTTCACCCCGAAGTGCCTTGAGCTTGGGAGATTCTTGTCTTGGGAGAACCTTAGCTTGGGATGCTTCCTTGGAAGAATCTTAGCTCGGGGTGTTCCCTTCTTGAGGTGGAGCTCGGGGGCTCCTTACTGAGGAGAAGCTTGGGGGCTCCTTTACTAGGGAGGAGCTCGGGACTCCTCACCTGGAGGGACCTCGGGGCGCTCCCCCCTGGGAAAGAGCTAGGGATAATCGGAGCATCATCTGGTACCGAGCTGCCACACTGGATCTTGGTAGACTGGTCACATTGAGTTATCACTTATGCTGAATCACGTCCACGTATCCTCCTATGATGAGGTCAGGTCAAATCACCTTCGATCATATCTATTTGTGATCCATGTTTGTTTATTATTTCATTGTTTTTCTTGCCTTAACAATCATATATCATGGTGTTTGGTGGTAATGTTGTACCAATATGAAGCTATCATTTCAAGAATTGACTCAACAAGTGCAAGAGATGTTGAATACAAAGAAATTTGGGGATATTGCATTCAGAGACAAGGATTTTGAGAGTGCCATTGATTATTATTCAAAGGTATTTATATTTTACATTTCTTTCAGTATCATGAGGTAAATTTTATTCTATTTTATTTATTGGTCATAGAATCTCTTTGTTATTTGTGTCTTGTCATTACATCCGGATCCAGTTTAAGAATTTTCAGTTTACCAATTTGTTACATGTACAAAGGGTAGAAGTTCAAAATTGTAGTCATGAAGATAGAAGCCTAGAACAATGGCACTTGATGACACCACAACCTGATTCTATTTGCTTTGACACAATAATGTGACAAATATTAAGATGGGAACAACACAGCTCTTCCACTTGTCAATGAGCACAGTGAATAATGTGACAAATATTCAATATAACTTTTTTAAAATATACCCATTTTTCTTGGTATATCTACCACTTGTCAATGACCAACCTCAGCCCTGATCAGGAACGACCAAAAGAACACAGTTTTCTCTCTTGTTCGCTGGATTGTCTTACATGTGCTGTATCTTGATTATTTTGACTGCTTCCTTTCTAGCATGAATATCTTTCTCCCTTTGAATTTAGGTGTTTTGGATTGCCCCACTAAATTTCATGATTTATGTTTCTTTGGTGGATATAATCTTAAAAATTTATTGGATTATTGATCTCTGAATTGTGTTTCTTTTCAACATGCTGTTGGTGCCTCGGCTACACGTGAGGTAATCTTTGTTTTCCTCTGTACGTAATGCAACAGATGATGGAAATACCAGCAGGTAACATAACAGAGGATGGAAACATACCACTGAAATCACATGAAATATACCACTAATATCTCAACAAAAATGGCACACTCCACCTATGCGCAAATGATCCTCTGTAAGTATTGCAAAATGAAAAACCTAGAGAAGAAAAAGAAGAGAGACTCAGATTCGAACCAGATGAAACATACAGAAGAAGAAGAAGAAGAAGAAGAAGAAGAAGAAGAAGAAGAAGAAGAAGAAGAAGAGATGGACTGCAAGTTTCATATTCGAATTAAGAGAGACTCAGAGTCGAACCAGATGAAACATGAAGAACTGCAAGTTTCATATTCGAATTTACCTCTACTTTTCACCTCTACTTGCTGGAATAAGGTGAATAAGCTTTCACAGATTGGATGAAATAGATTGACTTCATACGCTATTCACCATTATTTCTTCAGAGCAGAAATTCCCTGTTGAAGTCGAAGTGAGGCTCTCGATTTTTTTTTCCATCTTTTTTACTTTCATTTTCGAGGGAAGTGGTTTCCGACCAAAATGGAAGGATCCTGTTTCCTCATTTTCATGATTTTAAATCCTCTCATTTTTCTTTCGTTTCCTCATTTGTTATCAAACCAAACAAGAGAAGATTTGGAATCTTATGGAATATTCCAATTTTTTTCTTCCTTTCCTTCAAACCAAACATAGCCTAAATGAACATAATTTCTTTATCACTAAACAATAACAACCAGATACCTGATGGTCCATTTACGTAGGCATAGTAGATAAGAAATCTATGGGCATTGGTGACTAATCTCTCCAGTTCCCAATTGTGTTATGTTAACTTTGCCGAATGGCTTTTCTTTCTCAACTCAATACAAGTTACAGTCTTACAGACCAAGAGTCCCTTGTTGACAGGCCAAGCTGCCAAAAGGCAGGAATGAAAAAGAGGAGATTCAGGAGAAATTAGAATACCTTTTAGACTAACATGGTTCAAATATTAAACAAAGAAGTTTAAGCAGATTCCACAAAGGCATACAAAGTATGCCTCTTAAATTGTAGAAAGAATACACAAATTCTAGAAATTACCTATAAGCATGGTTTTGCAAAGCGGGATCGGGCCGGAAAAATGGGAACCGGTCAGGTAACCAGTTACGTTTTTCCCAAAATCGGATTTTTCCCCAAAATTGTTGATCTTGGTCAGCAAATCGCTGATTCGGGCAGTTAATCGTTCGAACCATTTGAACGGTTTTGACCGTCTTTTATTTTTTTAAAAATTTTAAATGTTTTTGTCAGAATGGACCAACCACTCGGTTTGAACGGTTGAACCATTTGACCCGGGAACCGGACCCTGATCAGTTCGTTCTCCGGGTCGGTTTTAAAAACCTTGCCTATAAGTGTAAGCAAATATGATATACTTAGTTCGTATCAGGCATACTGTATCTGTATAGGTGCACATAGATATACGTGGAAAGTTAGACAATTTATTACCCCATATACACAAGAAATAGAATGAACAAAAAATGGCTTCCAAAGAACAAAATAATGTTCCATGGTTTCTGCCCCATTTCAAAAATCTATAATATTTTTTGAAGGCCCTTTGGTTAAAAAGTAGCTCAGAATCAGAATGCTAAAAGAATCACCCCTTTACTATATCTAGATATACCTAGAGGTGCGCAAAAAAAATTGAAAAATCGACCGAAATTGAACCGAAAAATTAGTTAATCAAATCAGTTGGTTTGGTTGGGTACGTTGCTTTAAAAAAAACAAAGGTATTTTTTTGGAAGCACTTTTATAAAAGGAATCTTATAAAAGTACTTTTACAAAAGCACTTTTATAAAAGTACTTTTATGAAAGTACTTTAATGAAAGCATTTTTGCGGAAGTACTTTTACAAAAGCACTTTTAGGAAAGTACTTTTATAAAAGCACTTTTAGGAAAGTACTTTTACAAAAGTACTTTTAGGAAAGTACTTTTACGAAAGTACTTTTATTAAGACACTTTTGCGTAAGTACTTTTACAAACCATCTATGCCAAGTGGTAAACATTGACTATTGGAGACATACGTTGGCGATTTGTGAATACCGGCATGATTTTTTTTTTTTTTTTGAAGAATGAAAATGAGCAACATAGGACATTTGTCAGTATGAGAAGAATTCATTTTAAGAAAACAGTGTTTGGTTCATAGCAATTTTTTTCTCATTCTGCCTATTTTTACCAATTTTTTCCATTTAGATTTCCATCTTGTGTAAGAATGAAAAAGAATGAGAATTGAACCAAACGTGATCTTAATATCTAGGGAAAATTTGCACAAATAATAATTGACTTTTCACTATATATTCAATAACCAAATCAAGATTGTTAAATCTCTACTTATTGGGTTGTTTTTTTTGGTATTCTAATGCAGCTTTGGACCCGACAGCGGCAAGTGCTGTGCAGAAGACCTAGTTACGACACCAGCTTCATCCCCCTTTGCGTTTATAGGTATTCGTGCCAGCCTTGCGATCTGGCACCATCGACTGGGTCACCCTGCTCTTAAAGTGACTTAGGCTATTATCTCTTCTCAACATTTACCTCTTACTTCTAGTACTGCATTTAATTTTTGTTCAGTTTATTCAATGGCCAAAAGTCATGTACTTCCCTTTGCCAGAAATCATACTACTAGTAACAGTCCTTTGAAATTAATTCATTGTGATTTATGGGGACCCTCTCTAGTGCCTTCTGCTTCTGGCTATCGTTACTATATTCTTTTTGTTGATGATTCCAATCGATATAGTTGGGTTTTTCCTCTCACCTACAAATCTGAGGCTTTTGATGTGTTCTTGAAATTCAAAGCTATTGTTGAATTATTATTTGATGCTAAAATTAAATATTTCCAAAGTGATGGTGGCTCTGAATCCAAGACTTTTGAAAATTATTTTAGTCATGTGGGTATTTCTCGCCGTATATCATGTCTATACACAGGCACAAAATGGGCGAGTTGAACGTAAACATCTCAACAATAAACCCTTCTCCACTGCCGCCTATCTCATTAATCGGCTTCCTACTTTGGTTCTTGGATCGTGCTCTCTGTTTGAGAAATTATTTGGGCATCCTCCAGATTACCTCAAACTCCGTGCCTTTGGGTGTGAATGTTTTCCTCATGTTCGGCCATATAACAAGCACAAGTTACAACCTCACTCCCTTTCATATGTATTTCTTGGGTATTCTAATTCTCACAAAGGTTATATTTGTCTACATCAGCTTACAGGACGGGTCTTTATTTCTCTCAATGTTATTTTCAATGAGGAACATTTTCTATTTCTTCATCATATGGCTACTGCATCGCCACCATTGTAGACCTCGCCTCCTCTAGTTGGGGCTCCTCCTCTTGTTGTTGCTTCAGACATTGGTTCTCCAGGTGAAGTCTCATCATCTTCCCCATCATCCCCTCAGGATGTTGTGCCCTCATCTTCCGCTACTGAATCCACTGATTCTGCTTTGCCACCTTCTTCTTCCTTGCATCCGATGACCATTTGAGCTCACCATGGTATATTCCAGCCAAATTCGAGGTATGCCTTACTTGCTAGTTCCCTTGCTGAATCTGAGCCGACTGGTTATTCTCAAGCTCATAAGGATCCTCGGTGGGTTCTTGCCATGATTGGTGAATATAAGGCTTTGCTTCAAAATAACACTTGGACCATTGTCCCACCCGCACCTGATAAAAATATTATTGAAAACAAATGGGTTTTTAAAATCAAGCGCAAGCTTGATGGTTCGGTTGCACATTTCAAAGCACACCTTGTTGCCAAAGGCTTCTCACAAGAAGCATGCCTTGATTATGATGAAATATTCAACCCTATAGTCAAACCGACTACCATTCGCATAATGCTCTCTCTGGTTATTTCCTTTAATTGGGATGTTCGCCAATTGGACATCAGCAATGCCTTTTTACTTGGTAACATTTTAGAAGAAATCTATATGAAGCAACCGGTTGGCTTTGTTGACCCCAGATTTCCAACACATGTCTGCCGTCTCCATCGATCTCTCTATGGATTGAAACAGGCACCTCGTGCATGGTTTACCATGCTGTGTGAATTTCTTCTCTCTCTCAGTTTTCTTGAATCCTGGGTTGATGCCTCCCTTTTTATCTCTCGTTTTGGTTCTGACATCATTTTAATTCTTACTTATGTGGACGGTATTATCATTAAAGGCTCATGTTCATCTGCCATTAACACTCTCATTCAGAATCTTGCCTCTCAGTTTTCTCTTTGTGTGTTGGGTCTGCACATTATTTTCTTGGTGTTGAGCTTCATAGATCGTCACATGGTCTTCATCTCTCTCAGCACAAGTGTATTGATGATCTTCTGCGCCGAGCACAACTTCATGATGCCAAACCTCTCTCCACTCCTAAGTCTGCCTCCGCTTGTCTCACCAAGTCAGAAGGTGAACTGTTTACTGACCCCACTTTCTTCCGTAGCATTGTTGGCGCTCTTCAGTACGTTACTATTACTCATCCAGAAATGCCTTTGCTATAAATAAGGTATGTTAGTTCATGCAATCTCCTACTACGGTCCACTGGGCAATTGCAAAAAGGATTCTTCGCTTATGGCTTGCTTCTTCAACCATGTCGTACCTTCTCTCTTGTTGCTTACTCTGATACTGATTGGGGAAGCTATCTTATGGATTGACATTCTCAGAGTGGATATTGTGTTTTTCTTGGTCCTAACTTAATTTCCTGGAGTTCTAAAAAGCAACCTACAGTGGCATGATCCAGCACTGAATTAGAATATCGCAGCTTTGCCTCTGCTTGTTGCTGAGGTTTTATGGCTTCACATGCTCCTCCAAGAATTAGGTGTCTCTCTCTTTGCGACTCATTTGATATGGTGTGACAACATAGGAGCTAAATTTCTTTCTAACAACCTTGCACTTCATTCTCACTCCAAACACATTGAGTTGGATATTCACTTGATTTGGAGAAAGTTGCGGCTAAGCTCCTTAATGTACGGTACATAACCTCAACGGATTAGATCGTAGATATTCTCACTAAACGTCTTAGTCTTCCACAATTTGAGATCCTTCGTCACAAGCTCATCATGGCTCCCCCGGCTATGCTTGAAGGGGGGTGTAAACGATAATGTGCATACGTGCATATGGCGTCTGCGAGTGGAACTCCTTCTCTATCATTTTGTAGACTCCCTCTCCAACTCACATTGTAATTACCTCTTCTATTGTACTTCTCCCTTGTAAATAAATCTCATCTCTGTAGATTACCTTTGTAAAAGATAGACTTATCATAGTGAGATAAGCTCTATCCTAGTTAGATTTCATCTAACCCATCCTAATCAAGATAGGACTTACTTATTTTTGTAACTCTATAAATATCATTAATCAAAGTCGAACAGTTTAATTCAACCATTATTCTCATAGACAATTCTTATCGTGCCTTGAACCGCCCCCTTTCACCTTGTTACAGGGGCTCCATGCTACGGCTTGTGGGTTTACACTTGGAATTATTAGTTTTAGTTACCACAACGGAAATTCTCGTAATCTCAAGATCAAGAGATCTCCTTCAAACATTTCAAAGCAATTTCTACCTTACCCGTCGGTCATGCTCCTCAAATGACGGTAAAACCAACTCTGCCTTGTCGTCCATTGAACCTCAGCCTCGTGACAAATTCTGGATATGAAGATCTCGCATGACAGGAAATCCAAGAAGTTGTAACTGTCACAAGAAAGTTGTTGGGCCCAGCCCATTATGGGATATTGACCCATATTATAGCCCACTCTCCTTCAGCCAACTGTTTTTTTTTTCAAAAAAAAGAAAAAAAAGTAAAACAAAAACTAGGGTTAGATTTTCTTTTGCGCGCGGCGTGTTGAAAAGAGAGAGGAAAAGAGAGAAATTGAAATACTGTGCAGATTTCTCAGTGCGCAGAGTTCATCAAACGGCCGGAACTTTCCGATCCACCGCCCGATCGAGCAAAAATTTGGACAGTAAGTGGACAACTCATTTTTCTTCATTCTGAACGGTCGGATCTTTGATCGGAGCTCTGAATCGCCGGTTATTTGAGGCCGAACAGAAGCAACTCGTAGTTGTTTGGGAAAAGAAAACATTTTGCGGCAGTCTTCATCAATTATTCTGATCAAGGGTTATTTGTGGTTCGATTTGGCTGAAATTTGGTGGGATTGTTTGAAACTCACAGACCTACGATCGGAACGGTGGAGATCTGATTTGGAGTAGTGAAGGTCTCCATGTTGTGGCCTGAACAGTAGCCGCGTTTGTGAGTTTTTCTGACTGTTATTTTCACCGCTTTTGGTAGTGAAGGTCTCCATGTAGATAAATTTAGTTTCTTATTTGTTTGTGGATTTGTTTGATCCCATGATGGAGTCTAATTATTGTAGAATGATTAGTTTGAATGGCACAAATTACCACAAGTGGAGAGGAAAAATGAAGGATCTACTATTTGTGAAAAAGTTACATTTACCAGTTTTTTCTACTCAAAAACCTGAAAATAAATCTGATGAAGAATGGGCTTTTGAGCATGAGATGGTTTGTGGCTTTATTCGACAATGGGTAGATGATAATGTTTTGAATCATATTGCTAATGATTCGCATGTCAGAACCTTGTGGGATAAGCTTGAGAGTTTGGTATGCCTCTAAATCTGGGAGCAATAAATTATTTCTGTTGAAACAGGCTATGAATTTGAGGTACAAGGAAGGTACTCCTATTTCTGATCACATAAGTGAATTTCTGGGGTACTTTGATCAATTGTCCGACATGGGTATAAAATTTGAAGGTGAAATTTTGGGACTTTGGTTGCTTAATACTCTACCTGACTCTTGGGAAAATTTGCGCGTGACTTTGTCCAGTTTTGCTCCTGGTGGTGTAGTGACCTTGGAATATGTAAAAGCTGTTGTTTTGAATGAAGAAGTCAGACAACGAACTCAGCAAGCATCCTCTTCTCAATCAGAGGTTTTGATTACTGAAAACAAGGAGAGAAGCAATGATAGAGACCAGGGACAAGGTAACAGAGGTAAAAGTAAGGCTAGAAGCAAATCAAGGTCTAAGTACAAAAACCTTGAATGCAACTATTGTGGTAAAAAGGGACATATCAAAAGATTTTGTTTTCAGCTGAACAAAGACAATAAAGGTAACAAAGGTAAGCAACAAAATAAAGATAATGACAATGATGATCGTGTTGCCACCACCACTATAGGTGATCTTGTGATTGTTTGTGATGAGAATTTGATTAATATTGCTTGTGATGAGACAAGTTGGGTTGTTGACAGTGGTGCCTGTTTTCATGTTACATCGAGAAAGGATTTTTTCACATCTTATACTCCATGTGATTATGGGGTTTTAAAGATGGATAATAATGGTTTGTCAAAGGTGATTGGCATTGGCACTATTTGTCTAAAAACAAGTAATGGGATTGAATTGATTTTGAAAAATGTCAGACATGCACCAGACATTCATTTGCATCTGATTTCTACCAGTGTTATTGATGATGATGGTTATGTTAGTACCTTTGGTAATGGACAATGGAAACTCTCGAAAGGTTCTTTGGTTGTGGCACGTGGAAAAAAGTGTTCTGGTCTGTACTGGACCAAGACTTCAGTTTCCATTGATGGTGTGAATGCAGTTGAGTGTGATAACTCATCAGTGTTATGACACAAAAGACTAAGCCACATCAGTGAGAAGGGACTTGATTGTTTGGCGAGGAAGAATCCACTTTCAGGTTTGAAAGGTGCAATGTTAGAAAAGTGTGCTCATTGCTTGGCTGGGAAACAAAATAGAGTCTCTTTCAAGAGCCATCCTCCCTCTAGGAAATCAGAGTTGCTTGAGTTGGTGCATTCAGATCTCTGTGGTCCGATGAAGACAAAAACATTTGGTGGTGCATTTTATTTTGTTACTTTTATTGATGATCATTCAAAAAAACTTTGGGTTTATGTCTTGAAGAGTAAAGACCAGGTACTTGGTGTCTTTAAGCAGTTTCAGGCTTCTGTTGAGAGGGAAACAGGGAAGAAACTGAAATGTATTCGCACTGATAATGGTGGTGAATATTGTGGACCATTTGATGAGTACTGCAAGCAACAGGGCATTAGACACCAAAAGACGCCCCCTAAGACTCCTCAGCTTAATGGCTTGGCAGAGAGGATGAACAGGACGTTGATGGAGAGAGTTAGATGTTTGCTTTCAGAAGCAAAGTTGCTTGGATCTTTTTGGGGTGAGGCTTTATATACTGCTGCACATGTTATTAATTTATCTCCTGTTGTTGCTTTGCAAGCTGATGTTCCTGACAGGGTGTGGTACGGAAAAGATGTATCCTATGACCACTTATGTGTGTTTGGCTGTAAAACATTTGTGCATGTGCCAAAAGATGAAAGGTCCAAGTTAGATGTCAAGACAAGACAATGTATCTTCATTGGCTATTGTCATGATGAATTTGGCTATAGATTGTAAGATCCAGTTGAAAAGAAGCTTGTAAGAAGTCGTGATGTTATTTTTATGGAGGATCAGACCAATGAGGATATTGATAAGGCGAAGAAATCAGAGTCTTCAAGTACAGATGGATTGGTTGATCTTAATCCAGTTCCTGAGACACATACGCCCAGTGTAGCTGAGTTTGGTAATAATGATGATGGCCAGAATCATATTCATGATGATTTGGTTGAAGATAATGATGATGATGTTGCTGATGATATTGATGCTTCTACCAGTGGTGTTATTGGTGAACCTGTTGCCCCACTTAGAAGGTCTTCTAGACAGCATATTCCCTCTACTCGCTATTCGTCTAATGAATATGTGCTTCTCACTGATGGGGGAGAACCTGATTGCTACAAAGAGGTTATGGAGTCTAAGCACAAGAAAGAATGGGTTGCCGTTATGAATGATGAGATGAAATCTTTGGTTGACAACCATACTTTTGAGCTGGTCAAGTTGCCTAAGGACAGGAAAGCTTTGCAAAATCGGTGGGTTTACAGGTTAAAGACTGAGGAGAATACTTCTAATCCACGATACAAAGCTAGATTAGTTGTCAAAGCTATCGTTAGAAAAAGGGAATTGACTTTGAGGAGATTTTCTCACCTGTTGTCAAAATGTCTTCTATCTGAGTTGTTCTTGGTTTGGCAGCTAGTCTTGATTTAAAGGTTGAGCAGATGGATGTAAAAATTGCTTTCCTTCACGGTGATTTAGAGGAGGAAATTTACATGGAGCAACTTCGTGGTGAAGGGTAAAAAAGACTATGTCTGCAGATTGAAGAAAAGTCTATATGGGTTGAAACAAGCCCCGAGACAATGTACAAGAAGTTTGAGTTTGTTATGATTCAACAGGGATTTAATAAGACAACCTCAGACCATTGTGTTTTTGTGCAGATGTTTTTTGATAATGACTTCATCATTTTATTGCTCTATATCGATGACATGTTGATTGTTGGTCATCACTGTTTTAGAATTGACAGGTTGAAAAATGAGCTTAGTAAGTCTTTTGCAATGAAAGACTTGGGACCAGCAAGACATATACTTGGCATGCAGATTACTCGTGACAGAGAGGCCAAGAAGTTGTGGTTATCTCAAGAGAAGTATATTGAGAAAATACTTCAGCGATTTCATATGAATAAGGCTAAAGTGGTAAGTACACATCTTGCTTTACACTTTAAGCTTAGTACCAGACAAGCTCCTTCTAGTGATAAAGAAAAAGGAGAAATGCAACGTATTCCTTATGCATCTACAGTAGGAAGTTTAATGTATGCAATGGTTTGCACAAGGCCTGATATAGCTCATGCAGTTAGTGTTGTTAGTTGTTTTCTATCAAATCCAGGTAGAGAACATTGGACTGCTGTGAAGTAGATATTGAGATATCTCTGGGGTACTTCTAGTTTAAAACTCTGTTTTGGAATTGGGAAACCTATTCTTTGTAGTTTTACAAATTCAGACATGGCTGGGGATGTTGATTCTAGAAAGTCTACTTCTGGTTATTTGATTACCTTTGCAGAGGGAGCTGTGGCCTGATAGTCTAGGTTGCAGAAGTGTGTTGCATGAACTTGGTTTCACTCAAAAGAGGTATGTCTTATATTGTGATAGTCAGAGTGCTATTCATCTTGGTAAGAATCCGACACTTCATAATAGATCGAAGCATATTGATGTAAGATATCGTTGGATTCGAGATGTTTTGAACTCCAAGTTGATTGAACTTGAAAAGATTCACACTGACAAAAATGCTGCTGACATGATGACAAAAGTGGTGCCTCGAGAGAAGCTTGAACTGTGTGCCGGAGCAGCCGGCCTTAAATTTGCATAGTTGCCTTTTTTGAAGTGTCTCCCTTCTCTCATGGGCTGGAGGGGGAGAATTGTTGGGCACAGCCCATTATGGGATATCGACCCATATTATAGCCCACTCTCCTTCAGCCAACAGTTTTTTTTTTCCAAAAAAAAAAAAAAGAAAAACAAAAACTAGGGTTAGATTTTCTTTTGCGCGCGGCGTGTTGAAGAGAGAGAGGAAAAGAGAGAAATCGAAATACTGTGCAGATTTCTCAGTGTGCAGAGTTCATCAAACGGCCGGAACTTTCTGATCCACCGTCCGATCGAGTAGAAATTTGGACAGTAAGTGGATAACTCATTTTTCTTCATTCTGAACGGTCGGATCGTTGATCGGAGCTCTGAATCGCCGGTTATTTGAGGTTGAACAGAAGTAACTCGTAGTTGTTCGGGAAAAGAAAACATTTCGCGGCAGTCTTCATCAATTATTCTGATCAAGGGTCATTTGTGGTTCGATTTGGCTGAAATTTGGTGAGATTGTTCGAAACTCATAGACCTACGATCGGAACGGTGGAGATCTGATTTGGAGTAGTGAAGGTCTCCATGTTGTGGCCTGAACAGTAGCCGCGTTTGTGAGTTTTTTTGACTGTTATTTTTCACCGCTTTTGGTATTCTCGTTTGTATGTTTGAGAATCTATATTTGCTCTAAGTTTGTAAGCATATTGTGGTGTTTGAGTTGCTGTAATTGTTAACTCAAGTTATTAGTGGAGATTTTTGGTTGGGTCTCTTTGGCCCCGTGGTTTTTACCCTTCACATTGGAGGGGTTTTCCACGTTAAATATCGTGTGTGTCTCTCTTTGCTTGGCTTATGATTGTTTTTGTTGATATCTTGTTTGGAATTGTGATAGCTGAATATCTACAAGTTTTTATTTTTGGGAGAGAAATAGTTTGTAGATAAATTTAGTTTCTTCCCAACAAAAGTTACATTGACAAAGTGTTCTTTTGGCAAGTCACTATCAGAGCCCAAAGAATGAGAAATAAAGAGAAGAAATGAAGATTCAGTTAGCCATAGGAAATCTTATGTATGCGATGATTTGTGCGAGGCTGGATATTATGTATTTGTTGGTATGGCCATCAAGTTTCTTGCAAATCTAGGCAAAGAACATTGGCCAGCAATAAAATGAATCCTCAAACACTTATGAAGCTCATCAGAGGTGAGTGTTTATGCTTTTGGTGGTGATAAATCCATGTTGGTAGGGTTCACAGATGCTGATATGGCTAGAGATATTGACTCTAGAAAGTCTACATCATGCCATCTATTTACATTTGCAGGAGGAAAACAATGTCATAGAAGTCTAAGTTGAAAAAATGTATAGCTATATCAACCATAGAAATTGAATATATAGCAAGTATAAAAGATTGTAAGGTAAGAGAAAGAGGTGCAGCTTGAGAAAGTTCATATTGACCAGAAAACTATTGAAATTAGTGTGAACAAGCGAACGCAAAGATCATACTATATAATAGAGAAGAAAGGGATTTTATTTCTTTGTTGAGGTTTATCCTCTGGAGAAATAAGAGAAATTGTAATCCCACCATTGAAAGGAATATTGGAAGTTTTCTAGACCAATGACCTGTGGTTTTTCTCTTCACATTTTCGAAAGGGTTTTCTGCGTTAAAATCTCCGTGTGCAATGGTTTGCTTCTTCATTTTCTTATTTTTCAGCAACTTTTTCATTTGTTTCCTTCTTCAATTCTATAGATTTACATAATTAATTTTGAGATCCTCTTGTGCTCCTAACAACCTAGTGGATATCCGCCCCTATTCTCTCTTTTTGTATTAAAAACGAATTTTAAGGTGGGTATATGGTATTTGAGATTTTACAACCCATGAAATGGATAAGGTAATGTATGCATTTGGATAAACGCAACCCTCCCCAGCCCGCATATGGTTGGACGTGATATGAATTTTATGTAGGTATTGTATTTAATAATATTTTGAATTTTATGTGAAGGATAATTGATAGTTTACATATTTTCCACATGTTTTAATAAAATAATTAGAAAATTTGACATTTTTTTATGTTATTTCATTTATTTATTGCTTTTATATGTGACAACAAATAATAAGAAAATACATACAGGTTTTGGAGCTTACCTGCCAACACAACTCGCCCCATACTCAAATGCGGGAAGGGTATGGTCAGGAAAGGTTTTGCATTTTCATGTCTAGTGAAAGTTTGGATTTTGAAAATCCAACCCACTACAGGCTTTGGAGAACATATGGGTTGGGAGGTGAGTATATCTTGAATTTACAAAATCCACCCCGTTGTCATCCCTATATAAGAGGAGAAAATATATTATTGATGAATCATGTTTTCCTTCTTCAAACTCAGGTGCTTTGGGTAGATGTGGCAATTGGGCGGGTTGTGTTGGGTTCGATTTGGGTTGAGTTTCAATCCAACCCATCTAACCCGTCAACCCATTAATGACCAAATTAGATAGAATTAAATGGGTTGGGTTCAACCCAAACCCACCTGAACCCAACCCTACCCATTTAGATAAAATAATGAAAATTACACAAAAATAATAGAAATTGCAAGAAATAAAATAGAAATTAAACAAAAACACAAAAATACATAAAATTAATAGAAATTACATAAAAATTTCGAAAAAGTAGAAAATTACAAAAAAACTGAAATTGCATAATTATATAATAAAAATTATAGAAAAACATAGAAAATGAAGAAAAATAACAGAAATTACAAAAACAAAGAAACACTAGAAATTGCAGAAAAAAAGAATAGGAATTTGAGAATGATATAAAAAGTCATAGAAAAACATAGAGAGTGAAGAAATATAATAGAAATTACAGACAATATAAATAGCTATTGGAAAATTACAGAAATTTGTAGAAAAATCACCGTTGGGCAAAATGCCTTTCATCGTATATAAGGATACTGGTTGTTTAGATATCTAGAAAACAATAACAGTAGTCCCATTGCACACACACCTTAATACTATTGATTCCAGATTCCAATGAACCTCTTCCCTAAAAAAAAGAACAGTTGAACGGAGGCAATCCAAGAAAAAACCCTAACCGATCAAATGATGGTTTCTCTTCCTTCAACAATCAATCTTCTTCCGAATTAATATTACTGCCATTAGAGGTGTAAAATGAGTTGTGTCGTCCACGGCCCGGCATGGCTTGGTACGATAGTCCACGGGCCGTGCTAGGCCTAGGGTCTTAGGTCCACAAGCTGGCACGGCACAGCACGACTGAGCAAGTTGTGTTGCCTGCGACCCATGCGCCAGCCCGCAGCCCGACCCATATATATTATTTATATATATTTTATATATTTTTATATAATATTATATAAATTATAATCATATAATAATATATTAATAAAATAAGTATTTTTTTTAATTTTATTATACTAATTTATTTAATTATTATATATATAAGCAATTTTATACATCAAAATTCATATAAAATTATATTTTGAAGTTTTTGTCAATTATTTTAAATAAATATCTTTGGCCCAATGCACGGCTTGACCTGGTCCAAGGTTTGGCCCACGGGCCTAGGACATGGGCCGTGCCGGGCCGACCCCCCAAGTTATACCTGGGGGCGACACGGCCCGGGACGGCCCGCGGGCCAGCACAGCACGACCCACACTTTGCATGGGCTGCCCGTTTACATGTCTAACTACCATTAGATTAGGGTTCTAGTCCAAAGAGAGAGAGAGAGAGAGAGAGAGAGAGAGAGAGAGAGAGAGGAGAAGACTTATCGCCCTCAGATCTCAAATATGTAGAGGAGGAGACTTAACGCCCTCCGATCTGAAAGTTGTAGAGGAGGAGGAGACTTGTTGCCCTCAGATTTCAGAGTTGTAGAGGAGGAGACTTGCAGCTCGTAGAGGAAGAGAAATTTGTTGAGATATCTCTCTAAGATATAACAAATGATGAAAAACTAGAATCCTTAATTGATAGATACCCGTTGAACACCCATGACCCAACCTGCCCAAACCATTTAAGATTTTGTTATTGAGTTGATCCACCCACTAAGAACCCAGTATTAAAAGTTACGACCCAACCCGCTAATAAATGGGTAGGTTGGGTTAAAAATTGCCGCCGATAATGGAAGATTATCTAATACTTTTGGCATTGGCATATCTCTCTTATGCTGCAAATGCACTCGTGCATAATGGGCCAAGTAAACTAATCACAAGTGAACATGCCAATGTTCCTTATAAATGCAGGTTATATCCACATGTGGGTATCATGTGTACAGAAACACTGGCTATTCAATTCACCTATCATAATCATGTCTCACATTGCCATCAATGTATTCATAGCAAATTGAGACTCTTTTGGGAGGGTTTTCATGCTGATTACCCAAAAAAGGGAGGGCTTTCATGCTTGGATTCTTGGCTTTGTAAGGTAGGTACCATATATAATTAGTTATTGGGAAATTACTTATTAGTATCTTATACTTTAGGTCTAGTGTCACTTTGATCCCCGAACTTTAAAATATGACAATTTAGTATCTGAACTTTTAAAACAGTGTCAATTCAGTACCCAATATTAACCAGCCACCAGTTATGTGTATCATGTGATGACATGTGCAATTAAAAATTTTTGAAAATGTCAAAATTATCTTTCGAAACAGTGTTCATCATATTCTTCCTCAGGAATTAAGATTGAACCAAAGCAATGGTGAACAACCCTGGATTCGTTGGGAATCCAATAAATGTGATGGAAACGTCTCGACCTCAAACACAATGATCTTTTTGAAACCCGTTGGTCCAAGCCCACATGGGCCCATGTTGTGCCATGGGTCGAGCCTTGGGCCAGAATAGGCCATACACTAGACCAAATCGGTGCAAAATCATGCCAAACTATGAGTGGCATGACCCAATTTACACCTCTATTTATATATAACCCAGCCTGACGCAAAATATTTATGTAGATATACACATATGTATATTATAACCAATGAACAGGTATAATAAAAGTGATAAATAATCGGATGGTACTTATAAAAAATCATGGGAAAAAGCTCTTCCATTATCATGTTTTTCCTGGCAACATAGATTGTATATAAATATTATGATAAGATGTAATAATATGTAAATTTATATTATATATTATACTTGATATGTTTTTTAAACTGTGGGGTGAAAGCCCCAACCGAGACAGGGCTGACATTTCAATCATTGGAGCCTTATCTGGCCCATTATTACCCCGGTAATAATAGTTGTTCTTAGACTAGGCTGATCCATATAAACATCGATTATCTTTTTTCTTTACCATCAATTAGCTCATAAGATCTTTTTGTTTTACCAAAAAAAAGTTACATACGACCGCGTTAAATACATGAACAAATGATGGGCTATATATATTTTTTCCTTTTTGAAGGTAATGATGGACTATATATATTTGTTATTATGTAATCAATAGGTTATATAGGGATATGCATGATAAAATTTGCTTAGAGCCCACAGTCCCAAGTCCAGGCTCAACATGGACTGGCTTTGTACAACTTACATATAATGTGCTAGGCCCGGCCAAGTCCATGATGCAATGAGCGTGTGAATAACTTGTTTTACTAGAAATCTAAGGATCCGTTTGGTTTATATGAATAGGGGTTGAATTGAAATTGGAATGGGTCATTCTGATTTTAACTATTTAGTTAAATATAATTGAAATTTTATTTAGTTAATTTTTAGTTAATTATTTAACTATTTAGTTAAATTATATTTAACTATTTAGTTAAATATAATTGAAATTTTATTTCTATTTCTAATGGAATGACATTCTTCCATTTGAGAGAATGATCATTCTCTCTCCCTTATTTGGAATTGAATTTCTATTCCAACTTTTTTCAATTCAATTCCTGTATGATCCAAACAAACTAGACCATTCCGATTTCAATTCCGATTGTAAATCAAACAGATACTGAAATTCTTATTTGACGATGCAAGATACAGCTCACTGTTAATTATTGGTGGATTTTCATTAACATAACGACAAGCAAATCCACTCCAATTGGGCCATGTAACATGTTTGGTCTGATAGAAAACTAAAAACAGCCTTAATGCACATGCAGCAGGCTGGTCTGATGGGCATAGTACTGTCAAAGTGTCAAGAGGTCAGATCTGGTCCAGGTCACCCAATATGAAAAAGTGTAGAATCAGTTTTGTAATTGTGATAATCAGTTTTGACCCGATGTGATTCGATCATAATTCACTGAGTACTTTTAATCTGTAATTTAATAATAAATTACGTGTTCAGTGATACATTATACGTGATAATATGATAGTTTTACAAAGTATGTAATCGACTTCACATCAGCGCCCAATAGGGGGGCGCCGCACAATGTCCCACAGCACATTCCGGTCTTGTATTAAGAACATCTTCCAATGATATGTATGGGAGATGATGAGACATCTATATATATTTCCAATGCAAGGTCCGGATGTGCTGTGGGCATTGTGGGGCGTTGATGTGAAGTTTATGCTATCAGGTTGGGTTGGTTTAGGTTTGTCAGCTCTAGCTGAGAAATTCTAGTTTGAAGGGAAAGATTTTCTTTCTATATCTTCTGTGCTGATCATTACAAGATATATATATATATATATACACACACAGATGTAGAGTTAGCTCCCTCTTGTGATTAGGATACAAACTCCTAAATGAATAATGAAAACCAAAGCAAGAACAACTAAATACATACACCAGATAGGACTCATACAACAAGAGATAAGGCAAAGAGATAAGGTTACGCTAAGAAGGCGCGGGCTTAACACCCCCCCTCAAGTTGGAGCATGTAAATGGGAAATGCCCAACTTGGCAAGAAGATGCTTGAATGGTTGCCTGCCCAGGGCCTTCGTAAACATATCAACAAGTTGCTCGAAAGTCTTGACGTAAGAAGGCCGTATATTCCCATTTTGAATTTCATTGCGGACAAAGTGACAGTCTACTTCAATGTGTTTAGTCCTCTCATGGAAGACCGGATTCGCAACGATATGCAAGGCTGCTTGACTATCACAGTGTAATCGCATATGATCAGGATGACCAACTCCTAACGAATGCAACAACCCTTTTAACCATTTCAATTCACATGCAGTTGTTGCCATAGACCTATATTCCGCCTCAGCCGATGATCTGGATACTGTAAGCTGCTTCTTTGTCTTCCACGAGATAGATGCTTATCCCAATAATACAAAGTATCCAGTGAGAGAGCGTCGTGTCAATGGACACCCGGCCCAGCCAGAATCACAGTAAGCATACAATCGAAGATCACTGTCAGCCGGAAGGAAAATTCCCTGTCCCGGGTTACCTTTCAAATATCACACCACACGTAAAGCCGCCTCCAAGTGTTCTTCACGGGGGTTCTGCATAAATTGAGCAAGCACATGTACATAGTAGGACAATTCAGGACGAGTAATGGTTAAGAAAATTAAACGACCCACAAGCCTCCTATAACTCTCTAGTTTCATCATCAGAGGACCATCTGCTAGAGCTAGTTTATGATTTTGTTCCAGGGGAAGTCCAGCTTGCTTAGATCCTAGCAATCCAGTTTCTGATATGATATCCAAAGCATATTTCCGCTGACAAAGGACAATACCTTTCTGGCTTCTGGCGACCTCCACTCCTAAAAAATACTTCAAAGCTTCCAAGTCTTTCATGTGGAAGCATTGGCTCAGATACTTCTTGAATCTCCATATGGCATTGCCATTATTTCCAGAGATGACAAGATTGTCCACATGCACCAAGATATTCAATTGTTCCTACTTCCGTCGAAGTGTAAACAAGGAGTAATCAGATTCTGACTGAGTAAAGCCATACTGTTTCAAGGTTGTTGTTAGTTTAACAAACCAGCAACGAGGGGCCTGCTTCAAACCATAAAGCGACTTGTGCACCTTGCACACCTTCCCAGGTTGTCTCGAAGCAAATCCAGGGGGCATCTTCATATACACTTCTTCTTGCAGATCTCCGTGAAGGAACGCATTCTACACATCCATCTGATGCAGTTCCCAGTTTTTGGCCGCAACCACTGCAAGGAATGTATGGACTGTAACCATCTTTGCCACAGGTGCAAATGTTTCATTGTTGTCTATCCCTTCAACCTGTTTGTTTCCGAATATCACCAAACGTGCCATGTACCTCTCTATTGTGCCATCTGAGTAGTACTTTATCTTGTAGACCCATTTACTTCCAAGAGCCTTTTTCCCTGGTGGCAAGTCCACCACTATCCAGGCTCTGTTGTTTTCTAAGGCTTCAATTTCCTTTCTCATTGCCTCTCTCCAATGAGAGTCCTTGATAGCTTCTGAATAGCTTTGGGGCTCATGATTAGCTGTGACAGCTACTAAGAAAGAGCGGTGTCGCAAAGAGAATTTTTCACAATTCACATAATGTGTTATAGGATAGGGAGTACCTAAGGAGTGAGATTGGCGAGATGAACTGGCAGAAGGGCTCAGACTGTGGTTGGAACACCATGTGGTATGTATGACGTAATCCTTGAGACGGGTGGAAGGATGCTTCTCTCTATGGCCTCGTCCAAGTTGCTCATTCCCTACATTCGTTTCTTCCATAGAACCCCCCTTACTTCATGCTCCTCTTCATTATTTTCACACTTGTTGCCTTGGTCTGTCTCTCTTATGATCTCAAGAGTACCATTACCCCTTCCTCTCTCACTATCTTCTTCGCCATACTCTTCAGTCTCCTCTTGGTTATAAGCAAGATTACCATCATCGGGTTTGCGTTCAACTTGTTTTTCTTCAATAGCATAAGGAAACTCAGTTTCTGAAAACACCACATCCCTAGAAACAAAGTATTCATTATTTTCTAAGTCATAAACTCTCCATCCCTTCTTGCCAAAGGGGTATCCCACAAAGACACAACATCTGGCTCTACTGGCAAATTTGTCCCTGGTCCGATTCAGGCTTCGTGCATAACACAAACACCCAAATGTGTGTATATGTTTGTAGCTTGGTTTCTGCCCATACAACATCTCATACGGTGATTTACCCAATAGGAGAGTGGAGGGGGTCCTGTTGATCAGATAGCTAGCTGTCATAACACATTCTCTCCAAAACTCAATAGGGAGATTGGCCTGGAATCTAAGAGCTCTGGCAACATTTAGTATATGTCTATGCTTTCTCTCGACGCGTCCATTTTGCTGCGGTGTTTCAACACATGAGGTCTGATATATTATACCTTGCTTAGAGAAATATTCCTTCAAGCAAATAAATTCAGTACCATTGTCGCTTCTAACTATCTTCACCAATTTTTCATATTGGTGTTTAACGATAGTGAAGAAGTTCCGCAGTGTTTTGCCTACTTCACTTTTGTCATTAAGTAAGAATATCCAAACGGCTCGTAAGAAGTCATCAACAACAGTCAAAAAATACGTGGCACCACAAGACGCCCGTACCGAGTACGGACCCCATAATTCACAATGAATCAAATCGAAAGTCCCTTTAGCATTGTTTTCACTAGAATCAAATGTACCTCTTGTCTGTTTGGCTTTTGAACAAACACCACATATCCTATTTCCACTATCACATCTAATGTTCAAATAAGGAAGAAGTTTAATTACTTTCTCAGAAGGATGACCCATTCTCTTGTGCCATAACTCGTATGATGCTTCAACCTTTGCTTTGTGAACCTTGCTTGAGCACGCACATTTGAAGCAGTAGAGCCCTCTGTGTAGTTCACCCGCACCAATCACTATCCTCGAAGTGTGGTCCTGTATAACACAAAACTTATTAGTGAATTGGATATTACAATTTGACTCTTCTAATAATTGCGACACAGATATCAGGTTACAATTCAAACGAGGAACATGAAACACATCAGTAAGCTTCATGTGCTCATTCAAAATGATGATCCCTTTTTTTATTGCCATGACATGCTTTCCATTGGGAAATCCAACCTGACAACCGGTCACGGTCTCGATATTACGCTAGTGGTTTAGGTTTCCTGTCATATGGTGCGAAGCTCCTGCATCAATTATCCAATTCATACCTGTCAACTTCTCGTTTGTGCTGGGTTTGCAAGAATTCAACAGATTAAGAAAAGTGGACCACTGTTCATTAGTCAATGCACCTCGAAGTGTGGTCCTGTATAACACAAAACTTATTAGTGAATTGGATATTACAATTTGACTCTTCTAATAATTGCCATGACATCATCGAAGTGTGGTCCTGTATAACACAAAACTTATTAGTGAATTGGATATTACAATTTGACTCTTCTAATAATTGCGACACAGATATCAGGTTACAATTCAAACGAGGAACATAAAGCACATCAGTAAGCTTCATGTGCTCATTCAAAATGATGATCCCTTTCTTTATTGCCATGACATGCTTTCCATTGGGAAATCCAACCTGACAACCGGTCACGGTCTCGGTATTACGCTAGTGGTTTAGGTTTCTTGTCATATGGTGCAAAGCTCCTGCATCAATTATCCAATTCATACCTGTCAACTTCTCGTTTGTGCTGGGTTTGCAAGAATTCAACAGATTAAGAAAATTGGACCACTGTTCATTAGTCAATGCACCGAATGTAGTGCGATCTCCCTTTGTCGCGTGGGTCGGTTCAGAAGTTTTCCCCACCGCTTGTGCAACATTTGTTCTATGTCCGCCTCCACATCCACGACCAGATTTACCTTGTGTTCCTCGGCCTCGAGCTTTCCCACTCCTAGTAGATCTCGACCAGTCTCCCCACCAGTCCGGGTAGCCGATAAGTTGGAAGTAACTCTCAGCCTCATTTCCTGTTCGTCCGCAGTTTGTGCACACTCCAGATTTCTCTTTTGTATCATGTCCCATTCTTTTTGTGCCACGTTATGCTTGCACAGCAAAGCTCATCGCCTCTTTTCTTTCTTCTTTTCCGCGGGTCATGGTTCTCAGCCGCTCCTCTTGTATCACCATGGCATAGGCTTTGTTCATGTTTGGCAGCGGATCGGTGCCCAGAATATTGGAGCGCACTATTCCATATACTAAGTCATCCAAGCCCATCAAAAACTGATGGACTCTTTCTTCTTCTCGTCTCTTCTCTAGTTTTGCAATGATGTTGCTGTTGCAGCCCGCACAGACGCATGTCAGAATTTGCTCATAATTAGCAAGTTCTTCCCAGATTTGCTTCAGTTTGCCATAATATGTTACGACTGGGAGACTGACCTGTTTGCTGGTCGCAAGATCTACCTTGAGTTGCTGAATTCTTGGCCCATTGCCCACTGAAAACTGTTCTTTGATGTCATCCCACAGGTCCTTCACAGCCTCCATGTACGTGATTGTAGAGCGTAGGCTTGGTTCTATCGTGTTGAGGATCCATGAAACCAGCATCGAGTTTATAGTCCACCAGCCTTCCAACTCCGGTGAATCGTCCGTGGGCTGAGATATAGTTCTACCTTTCTACTTCCGCCCTCACCTCCATTCTGCTTCTCTCTTCCATCCACCATGATCGATCGGCCAAAGCAAGATGTCTCCACTTCCTTCTTGATTTCAGCAAAGAACAAATACCGGCTTTGACTGACTGTCGTAAAGAGAACCCTACAGAATCCTCAAAGATTTTCTTCACGAGCAATGATCTGAGAAAAATCAAATATCGCAGCCACCAGCTTTGACAATCGAAAGCAAATAGAGTTTTGCAAACTCTTCAGCGATCTGCTCCACGAACAGAGGTTAGAGAAGCTCGAACGAGCAATGATCCGAAATAATCAAATATCGCAGCCACCAGCTTTGACAATCAAAAGCAAATAGAGTTCTACAAACTCTTCAGCGATCTGCTCCATGAATAGAGGTCAGAGAAGATTGAATATTCCAGGCTCTAAGGCGGTGTGAAAGTCGAACGAACCGTGGCTCTGATACCATGAGAAACTCGAGTTTGAAGAGAAAGATTTTCTTTCTATATCTTCTGTCAGCTGATCATTACAAGATATATATATATACAGAGGTAGAGTTAGCTCCCTCTTGCGATTAGGATACAAACTCCTAAAAGCATAATGAAAACCAAAGCAAGAACAACTAAGATACATACACCAGATAGGACTCATACAGCAAGAGATAAGGCTACGCTAAGAAGGTGCGGGCTTAATACTAGCAAACCCATTGATAGTCCTAGATCAGCATGGTACAATAGAACTAACCCCTTATGTAATGGGCTAGGCCATAGTGAAAATCAAAGTCCTTGTTTTAATCAGAGGATGAGAAACCAATACATCGGTGGCAATGGTATATAAGTATAGGTATGGTTCCGTGGACGTTTATAGATGGGTCATTTATTTCTTTAAACCTTTATTTGTAAAATTATACTTGAAATGTTTCTTATTTTTATTGTTTGGTTGGGCATTACTTTAAACATTTCTTATTCTACCTCAGATTAACACCTCATAAAAGTGTGCCATGGAAGCATTTTGTTTTAAGAAATACTGGTATATTGGGAAAAAAAAAGAATTTGATGTTTCCCCAAATGCCTATTGCACATAAATCCAAGTGTTTATGATTTTTAAAGTTTGTTTGATAAATTGTGAAACCAAACAATGGTTTCATGCACAATAAATGCCAATGCTATGTGGCACTGATGTGGTGGCATTTTTTTAATTAATGCCCACATAACCAAACACCCTCTAAAAGTGTCACAAGGCTTCTTAGGCCATGTTTGGGAGTGCTTAAAATAAGAGTTTATTTGAAATAAGTGCTTATTTGGGCAGGGACCACACCATTAAGCACTTATTGGTGTTTGAAAAATAAGCCTGAAATAAGTGCTTATTTTAAAAGTAAGGGCTAATTTTTTAAGCTCAAATTTCCAACTTTTTTTAAGTACTCATACAATAAGCACTTATTCAATTTTTTCTCCCATAATTATCCCTATTTATTTTTTAGAATACAAATTATTACCCTTTTACAAAGACACTTTTATAGAAGTAATTTTATGAAAGTTTATTTTACAAAAGTAAGTATTTTTATGAAAGCACTTTTATGAAAGTACTTTTACAAAAGAACTTTTAGAAAGTACTTTTATAAAAGTACTTTTATGAAAACATTTTTATAAAAGTACTGTAAATTGTGTGGTAAGGCTAAGTGCGGGGGTCTCCTTGAAGGACGAAGAAAGGCTAGGAGTCTTGGGTAACAAAGGTAGGCTATGATCTTCTAATGACAGAATTGTGTTTGTTATGATCCAGACCCCCTTTTATAAGGAAAGATCCCGAGGCCTTGAAGGGAAGGAGCCAAAAAGGGTTTGACTCCTATTTGGAAGGGCGATCTTCAATTTGGTGTCGGTTGTCAGGAAGACACTACTAGGGGTTTGCCACGTGTCTCATGGGATCTTTACAGGACGAAATTTCCTTTTGTATGAGGATTCTCATAGTACAAGTGTGCTACTTCCCTTCGTGGGTCTCCTATTTTGACGTGGCGCGGGTGACTTCAGGACTAGCCTGACGTGCCCTGCTTAATCCTGCTAGATGTCTTGCTACGAGCGACTTTGGTTGATGGTGTTTTTGTCCATTGTAGGTCCGTGATGGTTTCGAGTTCATCGTGAGTGTTTGATGGATTATAGGTTTGTCGTAGGTCCATGGCGCGTTATGGACTTCGTTGTAGATCCACTTTGGCCTGTGTGTCACCGTGGGTGTTTTTATGGTTCTGGCTTGATACCTCCACACCAATTGTAGTTGTGGTAAACAACATGTACTCACAATTATCCCCCTTGCTTATTGGTAAGAGTATTCTTATCAATAAGCACTTCCGTGATTGAGGCATTTTAGTATTGGTTAGATTATTATGGCCGACGTGTGGGGGAAAAGTTACTTTGAGCTCATTTTCAACTGATCATTGGTTTTCTTTTGGGTTTTGGTGTCACATGCGTGCTCCTAGTGACTTTAGCTGTTGAGGGGGGTCCGTGAAATTTTGACCTTGTCTTGGGAAAGAGTGTTGCTGTTGGGGTGCATGATTTGGAGTTAGTGGCTGTTAAGGTTGATTGATTTTTGTGTATTAGCCCTTGTTTCTCGATAGGAAGCATTTTTGTCAATAGAGAGTTTTGGTTATATTTGTGTTTTTAGCCCCCTTGTGTCTTGGCAAAAATGATTTTTATCGGGAAACAATTCGAGTGTTTACATATCTGGGCATGGTAGTTTCAGTCCCCCTTGTATCTTGGTGAGGTGTGTTCAGTTTCCAATGGCTCATGTGTATATTTTTTCTTTGGAGAAATCTATTGGAGGGTGGCTTCTCTTCCCCTCTTCTCATTGTGCAATATTTTGATGAAGATTTATTGGATCTGTTTCTAGGTGCCCTATCATTCTTGTAGGTGATACCGTCCTATTTTGGTTATGTGAGTAGTGGGTGATAGCATTCTCCTCATCGTGCTAGATGTGTAACTATCAGTTCACCTTCTTGCTAGTGGGTCTTGTGTTTTGGCGGGTGTTCGGGCTTTGATTTTCTTTGACAGAATTGGTTGTAATGTGTTGTGGCAACTTTTTAAAATTTAATATTCATGTGTCCCGCCTTTTCCTAGGGATAGTAATGTAATTGTGCAACGGTCAGTATTTTGGTTGTACATTGGCGGGTGGCTGATAATCATTCGTTTTATCTTCCTATGGCACCATTTGGGTTGTCAATGCACATGATGCTGCTATAAAGGGTACCACACAATTCAGCCTTTGTCTCTACATTTGCTTCGTTGCTAAAGTGACTTCTTCTTAGTTTTGATTTTCTTACATGTTTTCCTCCCTTTCGTGGTGTACACATGTCTTATATCAATGGCTCCTCACAAGTAGAAGAAGCTACACAATCTAATTGCCCCTTCATTGACTTTGTGAGGGATGTGGACATTGCTGAGCTATTGTTCGAATATGAGTCTGCAAAGAAGGCTGATCTTAGGAAGGGTTCCTGGCCTCCCATGCCAGTGTTGAGGGGGAAAGACGGTGAGTTTGATGTGTTGGAAAGAAATGAGATTATGTGTTTGTATGGTCGCTTGAAGTGGAGCGCTTCTTTTAGGTCTTCTGAACCGAGGACTGAGGTTTCTAAGTCCCTTGTGAATTTTATGGCATGGGCTCTTTTCATTCTGGAAAACTCCATGTACTGCTGTTTGCTCCATAGTGCTAGGTTATTGAGGTTTGATGGAAGGTGATTTGGCCTGACCTTGCAGCACGGGTACACGTGGGTGTGACCTTACTAAAACAGTGATTCAACTTGACAGCGCAACGGACGTGACCACAACTTGGAGGGAAGGTCCCACCGAGTTCAACTCGGCAACTGGGCGGATAAACCACTCGCCGGAAGCTGCCTCACTCGCACCTCCTCCCCAGGGTTAAGGGACTTCAGGACGCCCCGAGTTTGGGGCATCCTGACCTCTCTTGAGGCCCGAACTCCTCCCAATGGACGTCGAGCCACTCCTAGACAGGAATGCACCGATCCATCTCTGGACACCCTGAGGCATAGACACCTCGGGTCAGCCAGCTCAGCATAACTTGCTACAGGCAACTCGCCACTCAAAAGACAGCCCTTTCAGTCACAGATGCACCTGGTGAGAGCCAGTGAGTCGTGCATGTGAGTGGCCTTCTCCACTACTTTTAGAGGAGCAGCCCGCACGTGGTACTAGAACTTGGCACTTGGGTCGATAAGAAGTTGGGCGCAGTTCGCACAAGCTGCGAACTGCCATTAAGGCTCAAGCCTTAGCAGATTTCAACCCCTTCTTTAAAGTCGATAATAGGTGCCGCTACCACCTCGGGCCCCGAGGCTGAAATTTGTGGAGGTTGGGGCTCAGCTGAAGCTCATGGGGACTCAACGCGCGCCTTCTTGGCTACGCGTTTCTTGTACATTATCTGGCGAAAGAGCTTCTAGTTATCTATTCTCTCCGCCTCCATGGGACCTGCAGCAAGACACGACATTAGCAATCTGAGGTAAACATACGTGCAAAAGGCCAAAGTAAAGCGAAACCTACCCGAGCTCAAGCCGACTTGGACAAGCTTCTCTTCGGATGTGAAGTCTTTATAATTCAACCCGAGCTGAGCCAGTGATTGGAGCACCTTCTTGGTATTCCCGTCTAGGATGACACCGGGGTCATGAACGACTGTCCTCCAATCAGTGGGGAAGGGCCACCCCGTGCTGCTCTGAACTACGAAGTAGTTCCGCTTCCAAGCTGGGACTTTGTTCGAGAGCTTGTGCATGAGTTTGAAACCCGGGTGGGGGGACAGGTAGTAGGACCGCCTGTGCCCGGGGAGAGCGCCCGAAGCACTCTTTTTTATGGCCAAAATTGTGCTAAGAATATCTAAATCTATGAAGAGAGAATGGTCAAAGCAAAGAGAGATTGACCCCACCACATTCTATATGGAGTTTGGGTGGAGTTGGTCCAGGGTGATGTTAAAGTGTACCAACACCTCAATGATCAAAGGGTGAAGAGGAAGTCGGAGCCCGACTATCAGTTCCTCCATGAAGATCACGATCTCGTCAGGACCGTGCTCCCAAGGGAAGTTGCCGGTGGGAAGGCTATATGAGTATTCCTTAAGGAGGTGGAACCTCTGTATAAGGTCCTGAAGCCTCTCCGAAGTCATTACAGAAGGGCCGAACTGATCTGGCTCCCGACCTCGGTGGGAGATGGACGCCAGATGACCCGAAGCCACCCGTACTTTGGATGGCTGAGAAGCAGTGGAGCTACCCCGAGCCGAGGTACCCACCTCGGGCTCATCGATAAGGCTGTCTACACTAGACGACATAGTGAACTAAAGGGAAGGAACAAATTGAAAGGGAAAGGAAGCTCGGGAGGACTCACCAAAAGAAACGCAATCGGACTGCGAGAACAGGACGAACTGGAAGACCCGAGCTAAGAGACCTCCGACACGAGCTCAAACGCTGATGACGAGTGCTTTGTGGTGAAGAAAATAGCCAAGGGTCCCCTATTTATAGCCACAGTTGTGGGTTCCTCGAGGCGAAAACGCTTTAGCGCATTTTTGACATCCGCGAAGTCCAAATCGCGTGAGATCCACGCGTAATCCAGACGCGACTCAAGTCTTTTTTGATCAAACTGGGTTCTAGACTGGTCCAGTTGGATGAAGCGCGCGAAAAAGTGGCATGAATGCCAACGCCGAATCCACTCGGCGTGTCGTGACCTCCCGCGTTGGGTCATCGCCGCCGGCGCAGGGAGTGGGGGGCAATTGATGGAGGGTGATTTTTCCCGACCTCGTAGCATGGGTACACGTGGGCGTGACCTTACTCAAACAGTGACTCAGCTTGACAGCACAACGGACGTGACCACAACTCCGGGGGAAGGTCTCACCGCGTTCAACTCGGCAACTAGGCGGATAAACCACTTGCCGGAAGCCACCTCACTCGCACCTCCTCCCTGGGGTTAAGGCACTTCGGGACACTCCGAGTTCGAGGCATCCAGACCTCTCTTGAGGCATGCGCTCCTCCCAATGGACCTCGAGCCACTCCCAGACAGGAACGCACCGATCCATCTTTGGACACCCCGAGGCATAGACACCTCGGGTTAGCCAGCTCAGCATAACTTGCTACAGGCAGCTCGTCACTCGAAAGACATCCCGGCTCAGGGTAATCCGCAGAAGGGTAGTTCGGCATACCACAGGAAGGCTTCTTGCTCGATCGCCGTACCTAAAAAATCTATGGACAACAGACATGTCCGTCGTCAGATTGCGCCGCGCTTGTCACCTTTAGTGAGGTGTCTCGCACTTGACAGGCACGTACCCTGCAATGACGGCCCCGCGCGTGCCACCTCAGCCTTGCTTGTAACGGTCATGGCAGACTGATAGTGGTGGTTATACCTGCCCTGTTAGAAGCCAGAGGGCCTGAAGCAACGAAATTCGGTTATAAGGGGTTTATTCTCAAGGAGCAAGGTATCTTTGAATCACCTGTGCAATCTGCACTCTTAGCATTCATCTTCCCTTTGCTTCTTGCACAGATTACTGACTTAATAATCGGAGTGTTCCCGTCGAGCAAATCCCCGGGAGTTCTTCTTCTTTCCTCTCGTCACAGGTACCTCTCAGGAGCCACGCGAGTGCCAGGTAGGAGTGACCAGATTGCGCTACATCATTTGGCGCCGTCTGTGGGAAACGCTTCAAAAGGTCTTTCTCTCTAAACTTTCACAGTTCTTTTCTTCCTTGAAAAAATTCAACACTCATGGCCTCTTCTAGCAACATCGGACGAAGCACGAAAATGGATAACTTCAGGGAACAACCCCAACTTCCTACTGTCTGTATCGGACAGTTCACCATCCCCCTCTTAGCGGACGGAATCCCCAGCTTGAATGTGCCTCTCACAGTGGCACCTGTCATCGCCCCACTCCCTGCTACAACCAGAGCGATGTTCACCAAACCTTCGGTCGTGCCCCCAGCGGCCAACCCGAACCAACTAGCGGACTTGATGCAGTGCATGCTGGCCATGCAGGCCCAAATGCAACAGTTCTAGCAACTTAAGCTCTATCAACAACATGTACTACACCAGGTGTCCCAGTATCAGTATCAGCAGCAATTCCCCCAGCTGCCTCAACCTCAACTTCAGCAGCCGCAGCTCCCGCCCCGACACCCAACCTCGCAGTAAGCTAAGTCTCACCGCTAGGACGAGCACCCCTCTGGCCAAGGAGAGGCCCCCCAAAACCTCCCAAAAAACCATGCCTCTCCCCGCAGCAGACGAGAGAAGCCGGCTACCCCGGCCTCACCGTGGGCGGACAGGTCAGGAGGACCCCAGCTCGCCAGGTCTACATCACCTCGACAGTCAAAGTTTGAAACCCTGCTCCTTGAGAACTGGTTCGAGATCCTAGCAACAGACTCCAAGCAGGATTCCTCCGTCCACAGCCATCACCACCAAACCGGGCTACTTCCTGCACAAACCATTCTAGACAGCACAGAGGTGACCAGCATGAACGCCGAGCCCACCAAGAAGTAGAGACACCACCGCCGAGCTCGCCGATCTGTCACCCGCGATTTGCCTGAGCTCGGGGGCAAAGAAGAGGTAAGCTCGGCCGAAGTCAAAGCTCCCATCCTCTCAGTTCCATCCCCCTATCTTTCGAACTCCTGGCTGTCCCAATGCCCAAATACTTTAAGCTCCCCCCTCGTGACAAGTACGACGGCTCGTTTGACCCAAATGATCATGTAGATGCCTTTCAGTCACAGATGCACCTGGCGAGAGCCAGTGAGTCGTGCATGTGCATGGCCTTCTCCACTACTTTTAGAGGAGCAGCTCGCACGTGGTACTGGAACTTGGCACCTGGGTCGATAAGAAGTTGGGCGCAGTTCACACAAGCCTTTACGTCCCACTTTGTCACCAGCAAACGGTGCCCGTGGACTGAAGAAAGCCTCCTCAACATAGTGCAAAGAAAGGGAGAGTCCATCCGGGGCTATATCAAGTGGTTCAATGATGCTTGTATGCAAATACCGCGCCTGGACCCCGTCGTACGCCTTGCAGTAGCCAAGAAAGGTGTGACACAGAAAGAGTTCAAATGGCACATGGTTGTCAACCAGCCAACGACCATAACCGAGTTTCTGAAGCTCGCGGACAGGTTCATAGCCACCGAAGAGGAGATCAACCAAAAGGGCGAGGGTGCGCCCGAAAAAAGAAAGAGGGAAGGAGAGCCTTCTAGTCAAGGGGATATCCGAAACAAAAAAGATACAGTTCGGGGGCAAAACTGGGTCAATTTTTCTGAGCTCTTATAGCAGACTGAGCTGATTTCACCCCATTGAACGCAAAGCGGGCCAAAATCCTGATGGTGACCAAGGGTGCCTCGTACGTGAAGTGGCCACCCCATCTGAGGGGGAATCCCAATGAAAGAAATAAGAATTTGTATTGCATTTTTCACAAAGATCATGGTCACAGTACCGAGAGTTGTAAAAACCTCCACAACGAGATAGATGAGCTCATCCGTCGCGGATATTTGAGAAACTTTGTACAAAATAATAATAACAATAGTAATAAAACAGGTCGGCAAGGGGAACACGGTAAGGATGCTCCCGAGTCCAGCAGCAGGCCGGCGGAACATTCGTAGAGGTAGCCTCCGGAGGAGATGCCAGTTCGGGGAACCATCCACATGATAGTGGGAGGTTCGATCGTTGCAGGTTGCACTTTAGCAACAGCTCGGATGTCAGTTCGTTAGGCCACCCGGGAGGAGCAGAACCCCCCAAAGCGGTCGAGGACAGAAGAGCCAATTTTCTTCACAGAAGATGATGCACAAGGGGTCCACTATCCCCACGATGATGCGCTTGTAATAAAGCTAAGAATCAACGACTTCGAGGTCAGGTGTGTACTCGTTGACTTATGCAGCTCAGCCGACATCCTCTTCAAAGCTGCGTTCGACCAGCTTCAGTTACAGAGAAGCGACCCAAAGCCTACAAACACTCCTTTGGTGGGCTTCAGTGGAGAAGAAGTCTGTCCCCTTGGGAAAATAACTGTACCTGTGGAAGTCGGCACATGGCCTTGTGTGGTCATTTTCAAACACGACTTCCTAGTGGTCGCGACCCCCTCCCCCTACAATGCCATAATAGGTCGACCAATCACCCATGTCCTTCTTGCGGTGGTGTCCACTTACCATTTGGCTATGAAGTTCCCAACAGACTTCGGTGTGGGGGTAGCGCGAGGCGACCAGCTCGAGTCCCGCAAGTGCTATGTTGCCACCCTGAAGGTAAAAACCAAGGTGATCGACGACCTTGAACTAGAGCCCCTACGATCTCAACGGCATACCCAGATCGGATGCTTCAGATCGGCGCTTCCATCCAAGAGCCCCTACGATCCGAACTAGTAAGCTTCTTACTTCAAAATTTAGATATTTTTGCATGGTTCGCGGCATAGATCGAACTCATAACTCTCAAGCTGAATACTGATCCTGTAGTTAGGCCCGTTAGTCAGAAAAAACACAACCTAGCCCCAGAGCAGTGGAAAGCAATCGATGAGGAGGTCGAGAAGCTCCTCGCAGTTGACTTCATAAGAGAAGTCCACTACCCGAGCTGGGTAGCCAACCCCATCCTGGTAAAGAAGGCCAACAACAAGTGGCGCATGTGCGTCGACTACACCGACCTAAACCAGGCTTGCCCAAAAGACTGCTTCCCACTCCCCAGAATTGACCGCTTGGTGGATGCAACCTCAGGGCATGAGTTTCTAAGTTTCTTGGATGCCTATTCGGGCTATAACAAAATTAGGATGGACCCGGCGGACGAAGAAAAGGCTGCCTTCATCACAGAATTCGGTCTATACTATTACAAGGTTATGCCCTTCAGGTTGAAAAATGCAGGGGCAACCTTTCAAA